>NC_080672.1:227026738-227059238 GCF_030247195.1 Topomyia yanbarensis
CCATACGGACCCATTCATACATTGCGTGTTTGCATTTTGCATAACTTCTCTATGTCCGACCAGCCATCCTCTCATCACTACAAGCCAACCCTCTTACACGCTTTTGCCTCTTGGCTGCCATACGGACCCATTCATACATTGCGTGTTTGCATTTTGCATAACTTCTCTATGTCCGACCAGCCATCCTCTCATCACTACAAGCCAACCCTCTTACACGCTTTTGCCTCTTGGCTGCCATACGGACCCATTCATACATTGCGTGTTTGCATTTTGCATAACTTCTCTATGTCCGACCAGCCATCCTCTCATCACTACAAGCCAACCCTCTTACACGCTTTTGCCTCTTGGCTGCCATACGGACCCATTCATACATTGCGTGTTTGCATTTTGCATAACTTCTCTATGTCCGACCAGCCATCCTCTCATCACTACAAGCCAACCCTCTTACACGCTTTTGCCTCTTGGCTGCCATACGGACCCATTCATACATTGCGTATTTGCATTTTGCATACCTTCGATACATCCACCCGTGCACCGCCGGACAGACCGCCTGTATCGTAGTGGACCATATGGCTAGGCTTGCCGCATACCCTCGCATTACGTTCGACTTTTTTCCTTTCCAAAACCTCTACCGCTCGCTCAATTCGAACCCGCCAGTGGGAGTAGTGTTTTCGGGTGGCCGTTACCAGTGCCTCGGACCTCTGGTATACCCTTATACACTGTGATAGTCGGAAATGCCTTTTTGCCATACATCTTCACGATTACCACACTCCCTATAGATAGATTTTCATCAACATGAGGATTAATTTACTACTGCCATTTACGCTGATAATAATCATCACCACCCATACGGCCGAGTCGATCGGCCGAGGTGTGGTGTATGTCACTGCGGGTACCCACTGCCTCCGACACGGTGAAATCATCTCAGCCGGCATTGATACTACGAGTACGGGGCTGATGTTTTGGTGGTAGGCAAAGCCTACTAGTGGTGTGTTTTGCATTTTGCCTAAGTCCCACTTATGCCTCATAAGTGTGCATGACCGGCATGTGTTGTACCGCCATACTGCCGGTGCCGGTCACACACCATGGCATGGACCAGTGTTTTGCATTTTGCCTAACTTTCACTTATGCCTCATAAGTGTGCATGATCGGCATGTGTTGTACCGCCATACTGCCGGTGCCGGTCACACACCATGGCATGGACCAGTGTTTTGCTTTTTGCCTAACTTCCACTTATGCCTTATAAGTGTGCATGGTCGGCATGTTGTAGTGAACGTATCTCAGTCGGTATTGATAATACGAGTACGGGGCTGATATTTTGGTGGTAGGCAAAGGCTACTAGGGTCATTCGAATGCCGAATAGTGACTTTTTTGCTATATCTGGTATCGCATATAACTTCTAAACGGGTCAACCAAAAAATGTCAAATAATCTACGGACTGCCAATCTAATGTATAACATTCCGCTAGAACATTTCCAGTCTGGGATAAATACCCAAGTAGGCGAAAATCCAATTCCCGTAAGTGTCCTCTTACATGCAACGTATAAAAGACGCGCACTGTGTATTACCGCTACCACAGCAGCACATCAATCATAGACGCATACGCTAGGTGCGCCTCGCACCTTCCCGTTACCGTCGCTCAGCTTGCAAATGCAAAGCCAGCTGCGTGTTTGTATAGGCACGCACAGCCAGTCCAATGAAGAACCCGACCAGCAACCGGTACAATAAGAGAAGCTTTCAATTCTGCTTTGTGCGGATCTTTCGCTGGTAAAATAAGAGAAGTTTCATATTCTGCTTTGTGCGGATCTTCCTAGCGACGGTCGCTCTCGCAGCCGTCTCGGATGGGATTGATTTTGCATTTTGTTTAATTTTGAACTATGCCTCATATTGCCATTGCTCGCAGTACAGACGTAGTGTATGGTTTCGCCTGTCGGTGTGCCGCGGGTAGCCGATCAGTGCACTTCGCACTATTAACGTATTTCAACCGGCATTGATACTACGTTACCCACTTAGCGTTTATATGCGCATCCGTGTAGTTGCCGTCGCTCACTCAGCGTGTTTATAACCCAGCTCGCTGCCATAGCAGACCGTGAGGCCGATGGCTGTTTGTATACAGGAGAACAATTTTTTTGTATACGGGAGGACCGACATACTTTCTGGCGCACCCTGTATATATATATATATATATATATATATATATATATATATATATATATATATATATATATATATATATATATATATATATATATATATATATATATATATATATATATATATATATATATATATATATATATATAATATATATATATATATAGTATATATATATATATATATATATATATATATTATATATATATAATATATATATATATATCAATATATATATATATATACTATATAATATATATATATATACTATACACTACACACTACACTCACTACACACACACACACACTACACTCACACCAAAAGGTTCTTTAGTACACCCCCCCTCCCTTTCCTCGGCTTAGATACTTCTAATCCTCACCATCGTGCACAAAAACCATCCCATGACCATCTCCTTAGTGGAAGGAATACTTATGTCAAAATTGAATTCATCGCTAATAATCACATTGAATGAATAGATAAGGATTACTTCAGAACCCTCTCCCCTCCTCCCTTTCGTGGTCCACTCCCATCAACCATTGGCTCAGTGGGAGAAATACATATGTCAAATACTAATAAATATGGAGATATAAATAATTCTTTGCATAAAAAACAACCCTCCCCCTTAAGCTCAGTATACCCCTCCCCCAAAAAAAAAACCATACCATGAACATCTTCTTGTGTAAAAGAATACGTATGCCAAATTTCATCAAGATCGGACTTCTAGTTTAGAAGCAGCGGACATACATACAATCATACATTGATTTATATATATATATATATATATATATATATATATATATATATTATATATATATATATATATATATATATATATATATATATATATATATATATATATATATATATATATATATATATATATATATATATATATATATATATATATATATATATAATATATTATATATATATATATATATATATATCACTATCTACTACTCACACACTTAATCTATATATATATATATATATAAATATATATATATATATATATATATATATATTATATATATATATATATATATACTATACTATATATATATATATATATATATAATATATATATATATATTCATCACATTCACACTACTACTCACACACTCACACACTCACACTACACTACTCACACATACTCTTAAAAAAGACCCCCCTTCCAATAAGGCACCAAATTCTGAGTCCCCAGACCCTGTGCCAAATTTGGGTCGATACGCAATTGACCCGCCGTCTAGCGCATTGCGTTTGAAATTTTTGTGGACATAGTCTGGGAAAACCTACTTATTTGCATTCTACAGTCTACATATCTTCCTGCAGTATACAATAATTTGATAGAAGAATAGTCCAGGAAAATGCTGAATAACTTTGTCAAAGGATATATTGTGTTAGAATGTCTCTAAAACAAGTTGTAGCTGTCCAAAGTTCGATAGTTTGAATTAATTGCCTAAAATCATTTTCTTTGCCAACACCACTGTACCAATGATATTTCATATAGCATACCGAAATAACATCATAGAGTCTAGATTTACCACATTGGTATGTTTGGATGAACCATTCAAAAGTCTTAGCTCAATTTGGCGGGCGTAGGTAATTGAGCAACAGAGCGTAGTGAGGGGAAGGAGGAGGGTTGGCTTTAATATTATAGAAATTCTAACTGAAATAATTCAGATGAATTATTTTAGAACATTGCACAATGTCCTATGCATAATAGTAACTATGAAACGAAACATACTGGATCGCTCTGCATTGACTTATATCAATAGAAGTAAAATTAGTGTATATTTATATATATATATATATATATATATATATATATATATATATATATATATATATATATATATATATATATATATATATATATATATATATATATATATATATTATATATATATATATATATATATATATATATATATAATATATATATATATATATATATATAAGTAAAAGTCTATGCTTTGGAAAATTTCTTCTTAAAAAGCAAAACTGAACTAACCTACTCGACAGCACACTAAAGACTGATTTATTCAATGTTTATCGAACACCTATGTCCCTAGCTTGATTCCTAGAACTGCTGATCTTGCACCTGGTAACGGTGGCTCCCATGATGGTCCGATGTTTGGTCGTTCACGCGTGTTCCACGTACGCAACGCTGACTCAGCTATTTCGGGTGTTGCTACGATGCTTTTGGCCGAGTTGTCATTTATGGTCGTTAGGGCGGATTCGCGCTTAACTGCTTCCCCTTCAAGTAGTGCTCGTCCCAAGCAATTTTCTATTTTTGTAAACTGGTAATATTTAACAAGTATAAAAATCAACAATGCGAAAATGAGGACAACTGCTGTGCTAAGCGATAAAAATCCAAGTCGGTGTTCCACGTTAACTATTTCGAGGCGGTTTCTGTTTGCTATGTTGAGTTGGTGTAGCTCTGATATGTTTACGTGCCGCTCTATTTGCATAGTTTGTATTTTGCCTGATTGCAGTGGCAAAATTGTTGGTTGATAGAACCGTAGTTCAAAATTTTCGAACAGCTCGTTCCTAATGTGGAGTGAGCAATTATGAAACGTTACCAAGTGGATTCCGGTTAACGTCCTATTGCTGATGCCGCAGGTGCTGTTGATGCGTACGTCTTGGTGAACGTATATCACCAACAGTGTTCCTGGGGTTAGTGGTCTTGTTCCTGATGATGGAGGTTTTTCTGATAAATGGCACTTTCCATATTAGCCTCTTAGAAGTGGAGCTTCACAAGGATCATCGCTGATTTCAATCAATTGTTTCCTCTCGCAGATTGTCACTCTTTGTATTCTTGGCATTTGGAAATTACTGTAGTATTTGTGTCGGATTAATGAAAACTGTGTTGTGCGTTAGTTTAACGGTTTGGTTCAGGAGTGGTAGGGGTTCGATGATGACTTTTCTATATCTTCAGAAAGTAGGCGTGGAGCGTTGATGCTGATGATGAGTGTTGGTCGCTTGTAGAAGATGGTTGTTGTCAGATAGTTGAATGCTTCGTCTGCATCGTTGATTTCTAGGGTTTGGTTTTTAATTTCCTGCGCCATTATTTCTATTTCTTTTGTTGTGAAAATGGTTTTACTGACAATAAGTAGTTTCGCTAACATTATACAATATTCAATTGATTTAAGTGTGTTCAGAAGGGAGTCTAGTTGAAAAATAATTGATATTTTATGATTTTCTGTTATAACATAATCTTCATTGTTAATGATTTTATTAAGTACATTTTGTTGGTTTCTGAAACAATCGGTAATCATATTGAGTCTATTTTCGAATTTAGAATTTATTTTTATTTGTCTATTGTTCTGCTGGAATAATACATTTTCTGTTCTCCTGAGGTTATCTAAATTAGAATTAATTATGTTCATATCTTTAGCATCTAGATTCCCTGTCACCGTTTTTATTATGCTTCCTAATATGTTAATTGAACGTTTATTTCTTGGTCGGTCGTGCAAGGTACTAAGGATAAACTTTATTTCAGTTAATTTAGTTAGAATTATTTCTGAAAAATCTGTAGAATTTATTTTCTTATCTGACTTATTACGTTCTCAATGATTGCGACAGATACGTCAAATTTTGTGAAATCGATTATGTGTAAAAGTCTATCATACCCCGCTATTATTCTTCCCTCCCCTCTTTGAAGAAGCAACGCAACTGCGTTGTTTGTTATGTCATGTATCTGGATGGACTGTGAATAGGGTGTAATGGGAAGAGTGAGTAGGAGGCAAATCAGGAGGATTCTGCGGGCGTCGATCATCTCGTTTTCTGAAAGTACAAAATCTGTTAAATTCTTTTGACATTATCTATATGCCAGAGTCATCTACAAGCATTCTACCCTTGTTTTCGAATGCTCGGACAGGTAAATACTTTGGCTTTGTTTTCTTTTTGATGCCTTGAATTTTTTTGTAAGCTATGGCATTTGGTTCTATTTCCGGTTCTGGTTCTCTGTGTTTATTATGATATTCCAAATTTCTTAGTTTTGATCTATTGTGTTCCTTTTCTGCTACAAAGATGTCAACGTGAACTATGTCAAGCGGTCTGTTCGGATTTGGTGTTGATCCTAATATAATTTTGTAGGGATGCCGGTCGTATTTATTTTTGTTACATATGTCGCAAAGTTCCTCTGACTTATACAAAGTTCTGGAAGCGAAGGCTATCGGCTTATCACTTCCTATAATTCCTTGAGATAACACAGCGCCGATTGCGAAGTTGGAGGCATCTGTGGTAAGTATGAATTGTTTGGAAAAGTCAGGATATTGCAGAATATTGCTCCCTGATAGAATATTTTTACATTTTTCGAATGCTTCAACGAAGTCTCTCGAGTGAGAAATGCCTTCACCTTTTCTAAGGGCATTAGTCAGTGGCTTGGTTATTTTAGCGAAGTCTTTAATGAATTTGCGGTAGTATCCTAAAATACCTAGGAAACCACGCAGTTCTTTTTCATTTGATGGCAATGGCCATTCTTTTATAATTTTAATTTTGTCGGGATTGGATTTGACACCTTCCGAAGTCACAATATGGCCCAGGAAGGCAACCTCCTTTTGTAGGAATTCGCTCTTGTCCAATTGTACCTTCAGATTGTGTTTTTTCAATGTCGCTAAAATTTTTGACAAATTGTCGAGATGCTCAGTTAGACTGGTAGAAAAGACAATGATGTCATCCATGTACACTAAACATATGACTCCGATTAGGGTTGTGGTACCGGTAATACCGGTACCGAAAATCCCGGGAATACCGACCCATTTTTGGTACCGTAATAGCGGTACTGAACAAAAGCCAGTACCGGTATTTACGGTACTATACAATTTTTTATTACAAATATGTTAACTCTGCAGGGTGATCTGTTTCAAAATATCGGTCTGCAAGATAACGTTTAATTATATTAATTTGCCTTCTAGATAAATCGCTGAGATAACACCTTTGTGTGGGAATGAGGTGGGGCCATCATCATAATAATTCTAGAAGTTAAAGTTTTATTAGCGACATTCTGATTGGTTTCCATTATTCACTGGGTGGCGCGTAATAAGACTATGGTCTAAGTCATGTCTGTGTTTGGTTTGCTCTTAAACCTTTATCTATAATAGAACGATCAGCGATTTAGTAGCTAACAGTTTTAGACTTGGTGAACTGCTTCAAATGGTATGATTTGTAATTATTGGTGATCGGAAAATTCAGCAAAACGCCATAGAAAGCAAAGAGCCTGGAAATGCGTTAGAGAATAGTAGGCAAACGACATAAAGTTCGAAACCAATTTTCAGAAAAGCAAGAGAGGAACTGCGATTAACCTGCTCGAATTTACTGCCATTCTCGCTTTGATTTACTGTTGTTACTAGGGTTTCATACATTTACCATCTGTTCAAGTCTACGAAAGTCGCACCACTTAGGGACCATTCATAAATTACGTAACGCTTTTAGGGGGGGGGGGGGTGTACATCAAGTTGTGACATGTTGTGACATAGGGGGGAGGGGGAGTTAGCTAGATCGTTACGTAACATGTTTTCACCGAGGAAAATTTTTTTTTTCTCGGAATTTGTTAGGTAACAGAGGAGGGGGGTATGAAGAAATTTGTGACAATTTGTTACATGGGGGGAGGGGGAGTCAATTTTGGCCAATTTTTGCGTTACGTAATTTATGAATGGTCCCTTAGCAGTTATTGATTTCAAAGTGGCCTAGATTTCTAAATAAAAACGTGTTTAATCCACCTAACAGTGTGATGAGACATTTCTTATAACTCTTATCACTCTTCGGATATTATATCGTTTGAGAACATTTAGAACTTGATGCTTCGCGATGTTTTTGATTACACTTACTACATGGGATAGTGGCAGGATTCAGAGAATCGCTCAAATCAGCATAGGACAACATCAGTGCTAGAAATCTCAAACCAAATCAATGGGAAAGCGAAAAAATGGCCCATAAAATAGACATACCAACGATTTATTGTTAATGCTCTGTTAATAAAATATCTATATTGTGGTGGGAAAACTGAATTTTCCTAAAGGGGTTATATATTGTACTGAGCCAAAAAATCGAATTTTTTTTTGTTGAATTTATTTGAAGTTTATACTTTTCTCAAATTTCCAACGCGACTGAGAACTAAGAAATCAACGCTTTTTCTTGAAAAGGGCGATACTAGCAGTGATACCATTCAAAGAAAATCAACAGTGAATATTTCCAGACTTGGTTTTATTTCCTATTTAATAACTATTGTGTTTTTACATTTCTTATAAAAGAAATGTATAGAATTCTAATAGCATCAATATCAAATTCCTGCCTGAAAACATTCCAATAGAAAATTCCAAAGTTCTGTAATCAATCATAATCCTCAGATTTATTTTCAAATTGAGCTAGTTTTTGTAGAGATGTACTGTCATAAGGGTCTTTATTTAATAGGAAGCGAAGTTAAAATTGATTTAATGTCTATGAAACATAGAACAGCTCACCAAGAAAAATGCATAACTTTCAACATTTGCTAAAAATGTTTTTGCCTTTCTCATTCACTCTAAAATTCGACAATCTAATCCCGACCCGGAGGGCCGAGTGTCGTATGCCAATCGACTGAGTTCGTCGAGATCGGAAAATGTCTGTGTGTGTATGTATGTGCGTATGTGGAAAAAACGTGACCTCTGTTTCTTAGAGATGGCTGAACCGATTTGCACAAAGTTAGTCTCAAATGAAAGGTACAACCTTCCTATCGGCTGCAATTGATTTTTTTATTGATTGGACTTCCGGTTCCGGGGTTACGAGTTGAAGAGTGCAATCACGCAGCAAATTCCCATATAAACTGAAATGAAAAATTTTCAAAATCAAATTTTTATTTTTGATGCCAAATGACTTTAAAATGCATGAAACATTGAGATGTTTGACAAAAATTGACTTTTTTAGACTTAGGTACATTTTTGCCTTTCTCATATAGAAAGGTTATGCAATCACTCTAAAAATCTTCAATTATACCGGCCCGAGGGGGGTATGCAGTGAGGGGTTGCCACTTTAAAATTAAAACTAGTTTAAAATTTCTTAACAAGTTGAAAAATTTCGGCAGGACCTGGACCCCCCGGATCTTTCTCCATGATCTGCCGCTGGTTTCAAGCGATGTTTCAGTTTCACATAGTATCTCAAGATCGTGGCTGTCGATCCATTGAATGTATGTGCAAATCGTACTGAACATGTAATATTCATTTCCAACATTGTATTGAACATAACCAGCCATGGAATCGTAGTCTGGACAAATGAGACAAGCACAATTGCACCACTAGGTGAATTAAAACAGGTTTTTATTTTAGGAATGCGTCGAGTTGAAACAAAAACGTAATATGATTAATAACGAGGATAACACTTTCCGAATGTAGAGACAAATTAATGAAAAATGACGATTTCCATTCGACTCTAGCAGTTCCTAATCGATTTTGATGAGCATTTGATTTTTGTTATATGACCAATTATATGTATAGGTCAAATGTTCGAAAACAGTAATTTAAGGTCAAGATAGCATCATTTTGAAACCGCCAATTTCGGAGGTTTAGTATCTTCGATTAGTTTTACAAACATTAAACAGCGCATCATTTGATAAAATAATTTTGACGGTACATCGTCCAAGAAGTATTTATGGTGAATTTTCTCAGGTTATGACTACAATAAAGTCTCAAAAATTTCGCTAAAGACACGAACTCTCTCACTATTTTCTGAAAAAATAATTCTACATAATTTTAAAACTTCAAAAATTAAGGTTTCGGAATTATGCCGTTTGGACAGCAAGATCGATTTTCACCAAACCCCCACCAAACCGAATTTCTGGTTACGCCGCTGACTTCAAGTAAGTAGAAACAAAGTCGTTCTACACTCGTTCACAAGAAACTTCTTCGAATGCTGAATATCTATTATAATACATTGAAACCCAGATTTTATCAGCCAAATATGAACATATGTTTGATGGGCTCTAGCAGACGAACAAGACTGAATTCGAGTAAATGCTTTCTTGAGCATGTTTTCCTTATCATGAAGATGGAAATATTCAAAAATAAAAATTTCATCATAATCAGAAATAGTAATCAGATTACATCAAGGGACGGGAAGATAATTTTAACAGCTTCAGTTTATTATAAAGAAAAAAATTGCCCGATTTAGTCAATGTCCCCATTTTGTCAGCCTAAAATACACCATGAGATTGATAAAAATGGGTCTTTATTGTATGTATTATTCACTGTGTTTCACATTAATAGATACATTTCATTTTTGGGGATTTTTTTATTGCATCGAACTACAACAATTTTTTGGTAGTTTTCAAAGGGTTATTTTATCGACTTCTTCCAAAATTTGGCGAGCCTATTCCAATTTGTATACCAATTAATTGGTATACTTGAGGGTTTATATGTTGCAGATAGAGAAAATACTGAAATTTTCAGCTTTTTTCCTACACAATATTACGAAAGCAATTTTTCCTAATAAGTTTGTGAAAATTATAAACTATTTGAATTTTTTTAATAGTTTTATTTTTTATTTAACCGCGATTTTTTAAAAAACAGTGACCATCGCTTCACAACGTAGTCTATTTTTCATGGCTTGCGGTGAGCACGATCTCTCGAATTGCTGAACTGAAAATTATGGAATAGAAATTAATTTTTAGTATTCTTTACAGATTAAACTCGCCGCGCAGAACAGTTCTGAATTAGACCCGCTGGTGCCCTAAGACGATTTCGCTAGATTTTCATAGCACTGTGCACCCAGTGCATTAACGCAAGTGACGGAAGGTTATCGAAAAGTTTCATAAAAATGAAAATTCCAGTAATGATGATGATTTTCCCAAACGGTTCGTTTTCGAGAGGTTTTTATTTGTTCGTTGACATTAGGATTAGCGATAATAATTCAAATCAAGGATACTACTGGGAAGTCACCTTTAGAAAAAGTCGATGTCAAAGTAAAATTTGGAACTATGCACGCATGCACTTCAGAGATAGCGTGATATCAAAAGCTGCGATTTCATTTCAACGCATTTTTGTGAAAAGGGTACTTACAAATGTAAACATATGGCTTTTTTCATACATGCGAATGAGGGCTTTGAAACGCAACAAATTAACCTAAAAATTTTGATTCTACGATATTGCTTTCTTAAACTACAGCAAAAAAATACAACGGGCGAAACTGTATTTTTGTTTGTTTATTTAAAGTTTCGCCCTCCACGCTCCATGCAAACAAACAGGGCGATACTTTTTTTGCTAGCAGTTTAGAGGCGAAACTGTTATTTTCGTTATTTTTTAGGATTATCAAGCTGATACCAGCTGTAAATAGTAACAATGATCGCTATTGAAAAAACGCGGACGAAATCGGTGGTGTAGAACGGTAGTTATTGTAAATAACCGTAAGGGCGATACTTCAATGCTGATAGGTGGGACCGAAAAAGTAAACAATCGCCAAAGGGGCGATACTATCATTTGGTCAATTTCAATAGCAAAAACAAATTTTAATTTAATAATTTCAAATACTTTATGAAGTTTTGGGTTTCGATCACTGAATCACGTAATCTAGGATGTAAAAACACAATAGTTCTTAAATATGAAATAAAACCAAGTCTGGAAATATTCACTGTTGATTTTCTTTGAATGATATCACTGCTAGTATCGCCCTTTTCAAGAAAAAGCGTTGATTTCTTAGTTCTCAGTCGCGTTGGAAATTTGAGTAAAGTATAAACTTCAAATCGATTCAAAAAAATTCGATTTTTTTGGCTCAGTACAATATATAACCCATTTAGGAAAATTCAGTTTTCCCACCACAATTTAGATATTTTATTAACAGAGCGTTAACAATAATTCGTTGGTATGTCTATTTTATGGGCCATTTTTTCGCTTTCCCACTGATTTGGTTTGAGATTTCTAGCACTGATGTTGTCCTATGCTGATTTGAGCGATTCTCTGAGTCCTGCCACTATCCCATGTAGTATGTGTTATCAAAAACATCGCGAAGCATCAAGTTCTAAATGTTCTCAAACGATATAATATCCGAAGAGAGTGATAAGAGTTATAAGAAATGTCTCATCACACTGTTCGGTGGATTAAAAGCGTTTTTACATCATAGATTGCATGATTCAGTGATCGAAACTCAAAACTTCTTAAAGTATTAGAAATTATTAAATTAAATTAAAATTAAATTAAACTGCTATTGAAATTGACCAAATGATAGTATCGCCCCTTTGGCGATTGTTTACTTTTTCGGTCTCACCTATCAGCATTGAAGTATCGCGGGCGAAACTTTAAATAAACAAACAAAAATACAGTGTCGCCCGTTGTATTTTTTGCTGTAGTTTAAGAAAGCAATATCGTAGAATCCAAATTTTTAGGTTAATTTGTTGCGTTTCAAAGCCCTCATTCGCATGTATGAAAAAGCCCTATGTTTACATTTGTAAGTATCGCCCTTTTCACAAAAAAGCGTTGAAATGAAATCGCAGCTCCTGATATCACGCTATCTCTGAAGTGCATGCGTGCATAGTTTCAAATTTTACTTCGACATCGACTTTTTCTAAAAGCGACTTCCGACTTTATATTATCGCTAATCCTAATGCCAAAGAACAAATAAAAACCTCACGAAAACGAACCGTTTGGAAAAATCATCATCATTACTGGAATTTTCAATTTCACGAAACTTTTCGATAACCTTCCGTCACTTGCGTTAATGCTCTGGGTGCACAGTGCTCTGAAAATCTAGCGAAACCGTTTTAGGGCACCAGCGGGTCTGTAAAGAATACTAAAAATTAATTTCTATTCCATAATTTTCAGTTCAGAAATTCGAGAGATCGTGCTCACCGCAAGCCATGAAAAATAGACTACGTTGTGAAGCGATGGTCACTATTTATTAAAAAATCACGGTTAAATAAAAATAAAACTATTAAAAAATTTCAAATAGTTTATAATTTTTACAAACTTATTAGGAAAAATGGTTTAATAAGCTTTCGTAATATTGTGTAGGAAAAATACGGTATACGAATTGGAATAGGTTCGCCAAATTTTGGAAGAAATCTATAAAATAACCCCTTGAAAACTACCTAAAAATTGTTGTAGTTCGATGCAATAAAAAAATCTCCAAAAATGAAATGTACCTATTAATGTGAAACACAGTGAATAATACATACAATAAAGACCCATTTTTATCAATCTCATGGTGTATTTTAGGCTGACAAAATGGGGACATTGACTAAATCGGGCAATTTTTTTCTTTATAATAAACTGAATCTGTTAAAATATTCTTCTCGTCCCTTGATGTAGTCTGATAACTATTTCTGATTATGATGAACTTTTTATTTTCGCATATTTCGCATATCTTCATGATAAGGAAAACATGCTCAAGAAAAGATTTACTAGAATTCAGTCTTGTTCGTCTGCTAGAGCCCATCAAACATATGTTCATATTTGGCTGATAAAATCGGGGTTTCAATGTATTATAATAGATATTCAGCATTCGAAGAAGTTTCTTTTGAACGAGTGTAGAACGACTTTGTTTCTACTTACTTGAAGTCAGCGGCGTAGCCAGAAATTCGGTTTGGTGGGGGTTTGGTGAAAATCGATCATACTGTCCAAACGGCATAATTCCGAAACCGTAATTTTTGAAGCTTTAATATCATGCAGAATTAATTTTTCAGAAAATAGTAACAGAGTTCGTGTCTTTAGCGAATTTGTTGAGACTTTATTGTAGTCATGAATATTAACCTGAGAAAATTCACCATACATACTTATTGGACGATATACCGTCAAAATTATTTTAACAAATGTTGCGCTGTTTAACGTTTGTAAAACTCATCGAAGATACTAAACCTCCGAAATTGGCGGCTACAAAATGATGCTATCTTGACCTTAAATTACTGTTTTTAAACATTTGACCTATACATATAATTGGTCATACAACAAAAATCAAATGCTCATCAAAATCGATCAGAACCTGCTAGAATCGAATGGAAATCGTCATTTTTCATAAATTTCTCTCTACATTCGGAAAGTGTTATCCTCGTTATTAATCATATTACGTTTTCGTATCAACTCGACGCATTCTCAAAATAAAAACCTGTTTTAATCCACCTAGTGGTACAATTGTGCTTGTCTCATTTGTCCAGACTACGATGGTTATGTTCAATAAAATGGTGGAAATAAATATTACATGTTCAGTACGATTTGCACATACATACAATGGATCGACAGCCACGATCTCGAGATACTTTGTGATACTGAAACATCGCTTGAAACCAGCGGCAGTTCATGGAGAAAGATCCGGGAGGTCCAGGTCCTGCCGAAAATTTGCAACTTGTTAAGAAATTTTAAACTAGTTTTAATTTTAAAGTAGCAACCCCTCACTGCATACTCCCTCCGGGCCGGTATAATTGACGATTTTTGGAGTGATTGCATAACCTTTCTATATGAGAAAGGCAAAAATGTACCAAAGTCCAAAGAAGTCAATTTTTGTCAAACATCTCAATGTTTCATGCATTTTAAAGTCATTTGGCATCAGAAATACAAATTTGATTTTGAAAATTTTTCATTTCAGTTTATATGGGAATTTGCTGCGTGATTGCACTCTTCAACTCGTAACTCCGGAACCGGAAGTCCAATCAATAAAAAATTCAATAGCAGCCGATGGGAAGGTTGTACCTTTCATTTGAGACTAACTTTGTGCAAATCGGTTCAGCCATCTCTGAGAAACAGAGGTCACATTTTTTTCCACATACACACATACACACACATACATACACACACAGACATTTTCCGATCTCGACGAACTCAGTCGATTGGCATATGACACACGGCACTCCGGGTCGGGATTAGATTGACGAATTTTTGAGTGAATGAGAAAGGCAAAAACATTTTTAGCAAATGTTGAAAGTTATGCATTTTTTTGGTGAGCAGTTCTATGTTTACATTAAATCAATTTTAACTTCGCTTCCTATTAAATAAAGACCCTTATTACAGTGCATCTCTACAAAAACGAGCTCAATTTGAAAATAAATCTGAGGATTATGATTGATTACAGAACTGTGCAATTTTCTATTGGAATGTTTTCATGCAGGAATTTGATATTGACAACTATGGAATCAAGACCAATAGATCAGTTACATATCAGGAGGACCTCATTCCGACAATTTATCAAAAGTCCTCATGATGTTTACAACAACAGGTTATCAATCTACGGATCAGATAATTGTTATTGTAATATTGAATAAAATCAGTCTGCATCAATAAATTTTCAACTTCAATCCAATATTTTTTTTGGGTGTGGTGGGGGGGGGGGGGTTGTATGGTGTTATACCCCAAAACCTTCTCTTGGCTACGCCGTTACTTGGAGTTATTTATTTCGCTTTTCATTTCCCGATATGTTTCAGATCGATCCGATGGTGAAATTGCAGTCAGAAGGTTCGCACAAACGAACATTTTTGTACTGATAAGTTATCAAGTTAGAAAAATTGCAATCAGAAGGTTCGCACAAATGAACATTTTTGTACTGATAAGTTATCAAGTTCCTTCCAGACAACTTGCAAGTGTTCGGTGATTATTTCTAGCGGTTGTAGATAGTAAAATGAAATGCAAAATTCGTTTTATCGAAATAATGTTTAGCTTATTTCAATGGATTATTACTATATTGAACAATAAATAGGCGACAAAGAGTAATCAACAAACAACAAGCCATAACTTTTAAAGTATGCAAAATAGATATTTAAAGTCTTTAGTAAAGTTATTCGCAAAAGTAAAAGCTACAAATTTGCTGAAGACATCATTTCGATATAATCACTTCCAAGAAAATTTGTGAAAATATCTCACTCATAGGGGGATTAATCAGCAAAATCACAATACCAAAAGAAAAGGTATACTGCCTCCATTATATTCTCCGAAGATACTATTGACCTAAAATAAGCCGTTTTGGCGTTAATAATAGATTACATGTTTATGGTCATATTCCTGGCAATGGAAAATGATAAAAATCTTTCGTCCGCATTTAATGTTAAATATCTCTTTTGATAATAGTCCGATTTCAACAATCTATAGCTTGTTCGAAAGGTATTCGTTGAAGCTGTCTAAAAACATATAAATTGTTAATCTATGTTGTCAATTTCGGCAGATAATTCAAAAAAACTGTGAAAACGCTATTTTTACACATTCAAACATTCATATCTTGGAAACTAAACATCAGAATCAAAAACAAATTAATAGCGTTCATACTGTTCTTTCATTTAAAGTTGGTTTGGATAAGATCGGTTCAGCCATTGCTGAGAAACACGAATGAAAATTTGTCCGTTACATACACACACACACACACACACACACAGACATTGTCCCAAATCGTCGAGCTGAGTCGAGTGGTATATAAGACTCGGTCCTCCGGGCCTCGGAAAAAATCTTGAAAGTTTGAGCGAATTCTATACATTTCTGTTTATAAGAAATGTAAAAAGGTGCCCTATACGAAAAATATCTTCTGTGAAATGAGTCTTGCCATTCCGAAGCAATTAAAAACAATAAATATGTTTTTTGATCAGCAAAAATCAATCATCTGGGAATAAGATCATCAGTTTGAGCATGCAATTTCAGTTTGAAGCTTTTTTCGAATTTGAAGTTGAAGGTGCATTTTTCAATCCAAAAGGCTTTCGCAAAACTCATAGTGTCCATTTTCTACACTAAATGCAGTTTTTGGAATGTCTACTTTTTCGACTTCGACTTGGTGGAAACCAGAGTTGTAAAATACATACAACGACCTAATTTGTCGAGGATGTCTGTAATATTGGGTATGGGGTAACGGTCGTCGACCCTTTTTACATTTCTTATAAAAGAAATGTATAGAATTCGCTCAAACTTTCAAGATTTTTTCCGAGGCCCGAAGGGCCGAGTCTTATATACCAATCGACTCAGCTCGACGATTTGGGACAATGTCTGTGTGTGTGTGTGTGTCTGTGTGTGTATGTAACGGACAAATTCTCATTCGTGTTTCTCAGCAATGGCTGAACCGATATTATCCAAACCAATTTTAAATGAAAGAACAAAAAAAAACAGTATGAACGCTATTAATTTGTTTTTGATTCTGATGTTTAGTTTCAAAGATATGAATGTTTGAATGCGTAAAAATGGCGTTTTTTGCAGTTTTTTTAAATTATCTGCCGAAATTGACAACATAGATTAACAATTTATAGATTTTTAGACAGCTTCAACGAATACCTTTCGAACAAGCTATAGATTGTTGAAATCGGACTATTATCAAAAGAGATATTTAACATTAAATGCGGACGAAAGATTTTTATCATTTCCCATTGCCAAAAATATGACCAAAAACATGTAATCTATTATTAACGCCAAAACGGCTTATTTTAGGTAAATAGTATCTTCGGAGAATTTAATGGAGGTAATATGCCCTTTCTTTTGGTATTGTGCTTTTGCTGATTAATCCCCCTATGAGTGAGATATTTTCACAAATTTTCTTGGAAGTAATTATATCGAAATGATGTCTTCAGCAAATTTGTAGCTTTTACTTTTGCGAGTAACTTTACTAAAGACTTTAAATATCTATTTTGAATACTTTAAAAGTTATGGCTTGTTGTTTGTTGATTACTCTTTGTCGCCTATTTATTGTTCAATATAGTAATAATCCATTGAAATAAGCTAAACATTATTTCGATAAAACGAATTTTGTATTTCATTTTACTACCTACAACCGCTAGAAATAATCATCGAACTCTTCCAAGTGGTCTGGAAGGAACTTGATAACTTATCAGTACAAAAATGTTCATTTATGCGAACCTTCTGACTGCAATTTTTCTTACTTATAACCATCGGATCGATCTGAAACATACCGGAAAATGAAAAGCGAAATAAATAACTCCAAGCAACGGCGTAGCCAAGAGAAGGTTTTGGGGTTTAACACCATACAACCCCCCCCCCCACCACACCCAAAAAAAATATTGGATTGAAGTTGAAAATTTATTGATGCAGACTGATTTTATTCAATATTACAATAATAATTCTCTGATACGTAGATTGATAACCTGTTGTTGTAAACATCATGAGGACTTTCGATAAATTGTCGGAAGGGGGTCCTGATATGTAACTGATCTATTGATCTTGATTTCACAGTTGTCTAATAGCATCAATATCAAATTCCTGCCTGAAAACATTCCAATAGAAAATTCCAGAGTTCTGTAATCAATCATATTCCTCAGATTTATTTTCAAATTGAGCTCGTTTTTGTAGAAATGTACTGTAATAAGGGTCTTTATTTAATAGGAAGCGAAGTTAAAATTGATTTAATGTCTATGAAACATAGAACTGCTCACCAAAAAAATGCTTAACTTTCAACATTTGCTAAAAATGTTTTTGCCTTTCTTATTCACTCTAAAATTCGTCAATCTAATCCCGACCCGGAGAGCCGTGTGTCATATGCCAATCGACTGAGTTCGTCGAGATAGGAAAATGACTGTGCGTGTATGTATGTGTGTGTATGTGTTATGTGGAAAAATGTGACCTCTTTTTCTCAGAGATGGCTGAACCGATTTGCACAAAGTTAGTCTCAAATGAAAGGTACAACCTTCCCATCGGCTGCTATTGAATTTTTTATTGATTGGACTTCCGGTTCTGGAGTTACGAGTTGAAGAGTGCAATCACACAGCAAATTCCCATATAAACTGAAATGAAAAATTTTCAAAATCAAATTTGTATTTTTGATGCCGAATGACTTTAAAATGCATGAAACATTGAGATGTTTGACAAAAATTGACTTCTTTGGACTTTGGTACATTTTTGCCTTTCTCATATAGAAAGGTAATGCAATCACTCCAAAAATCGTCAATCATACCGGCCCGGAGGGAGTATGCAGTGAGGGGTTGCTACTTTAAAATTAAAACTAGTTTAAAATTTCTTAACAAGTTGAAAATTTTCGGCAGGACCTGGACCTCCCGGATCCTTCTCCATGATCCGCCGCCGGTTTCAAGCGATGTTTCAGTATCACATAGTATCTCAAGATCGTGGCTGTCGATCCATTGTATGTATGTGCAAATCGTACTGAACATGTAATATTCATTTCCAACATTGTATTGAACATAACCAGCCATGGAATCGTAGTTTGGACAAATGAGACAAGCACAATTGCACCACTAGGTGGATTAAAACAGGTTTTTATTTTAGGAATGCGTCAAGTTGAGACGAAAACGTAATATGATTAATAACGAGGATAACACTTTCCGAATGTAGAGAGAAATTTATGAAAAATGACGATTTCCATTCGATTCTAGCAGGTTCTGATCGATTTTGATGAGCATTTGATTTTTGTTGTATAGGTCAAATGTTTGAAAACAGTAATTCAAGGTCAAGATAGCATCATTTTGGAACCGCCAATTTCGGAGGTTTAGTATCTTCGATGAGTTTTACAAACGTTAAACAGCGCATCATTTGATAAAATAATTTTGACGGTATATTGTCCAAGAAGTATTTATGGTGAATTTTTTCAGGTTAATATTCATGACTACAATAAAGTCTCAACAAATTCGCTAAAGACACGAACTCTGATACTATTTTCTGAAAAATTATTTCTGCATAATTTTAAAACTTCAAAAATTACGGTTTCGGAATTATGTCGTTTGGACAGTATGATCGATTTTCACCAAACCGAATTTCTGGCTACGCCGCTGATTTCAAGTAAGTAGAAACAAAGTCGTTCTACACTCGTTCACAAGAAACTTCTTCGAATGCTGAATATCTATTATAACACATTGAAACCTCGATTTTATCAGCCAAATATGAACATATGTTTGATGGGCTCTAGCAGACGAACAAGACTGAATTCGAGTAAATCCTTTCTTGAGCATGTTTCCTTATCATGAAGATGGAAATATGCAAAAATAAAAATTTCATCATAATCAGAAATAGTTATCAGACCACATCAAGGGACGGGAAGAATATTTTAACAGCTTCAGTTTATTATAAAGAAAAAAATTGCCCGATTTAGTCAATGTCCCCATTTTGTCAGCCTAAAATACACCATGCGACTGATAAAAATGGATTTTTATTGTATATATTATTCACTGTGTTTCACATTAATAGGTACATTTCATTGTTGGGGATTTTTTATTGCATCGAAGTACAACAATTTTTAGGTAGTTTTCAAGAGACTATAGACTTCTTCCGAAATTTGGCGAACCTAATCCAATTCGTATACCGATTAATTGGTACACTTAAGGGTTTATATGTTGCAGATAGAGAAAGTACTGAAATTTTCAGCTTTTTTCCTACACAATATTACGAAAACTTATTAAACATTTTTTCCTAATAAGTTTGCGAAAATTATAAACTATTTGATAAAATTCGATTTTTTTGGCTCAGTACAAACCCCTTTAGGAAAATTCAGTTTTCCCACCACAATATAGATATTTTATTAACAGAGCATTAACAATAATTCGTTGGTATGTCTATTTTTTGGGCCATTTTTTCGCTTTCCCACTGATTTGGTTTGAGATTTCTAGCACTGATGTTGTCCTATGCTGATTTGAGCGATTCTATGAGTCCTGCCACTATCCCATGTAGTATGTGTTATCAAAAACATCGCGATATAAAATCCGAAGAGTGATAAGAGTTATAAGAAATGTCTCATCACACTGTTAGGTAGATTAAACACGTTTTTCATTAAGTTTTCTGTAGTCTATTACAAGTCACCACTTTTTCTTTCCAGAAGGGTCTAATTTTTTTTCGACGATCCAGACTGGTGATGTCCATGGACTATTCGAATGCCGAATGATGCCTTGGTCAAGCATTTTCGTAATTTGGCGTTGTACCTCTTCTCTATGACAGAAAGGGTAACGGTACGATTTAGCATGTACTGCTAGGTCATCTTTCGTGTTAATTTTGTGCTTAATAGCGCTAGTGAATGTAAGTTTTTCACTTTCAATGAAAAATACGTCTTCATATTTCGATATGAGCTGCAGAAGTTTGGATTCTTCTTCTTTATTCAAATGTGTGGTCCACAGCTGTTTTAAAAGCGATTGTTTTATAACGGGTTGGTTAAGGTTGGGTGTACACTTGTTTCGAAGTTATTAATTTCAATGTTTAAAGGAATTTTGTAGGAGTATCCGAAAGATTTGAAATTGGGAAGAATGCTCTATTGTCGTTTGCTTGGTATATGCCGGATCCGATAACTATGTTGCGATTAATTTTTAAATCATCTTCTAGAAGAAAATCTCCTTCTGTGGAACTCACGGGAAGGTTAATTGTTTTGCTCTCGTGAGCATTGAGCGTTACCTGGGTTGTGTGCGGGTATTTGCGATGCATTTTGATTGTATTGTTTGGCAATTTGAGTTCATTAGAGGTGGTCAAAATATCAGCCTTTAACTTTTGTAAGGATTGGTAACCAATCAATCCATCGAAAAAGTCATGAAATTCGACGTAAAATCTTAATTTTTCGTTTTGTGGGAACGGACTAAATTCGACGTATTGATTTAAACAGTGTGAACCACTAATATTACGGACTTTGATGGGTTCCGTAAAACGACACCTTTCGAGGTTGACGTGTCGCTGGCTAATATAATTTTTATTAGCGCCTGTGTCAATGAGAAATTTTAGTGAACCTTTTGATGTTTGTATCGTAATGTAAGGAATGAAATTCTCTAGGTCGTCGGATGGTGACCTTGAGCCATCAGAAAATTTAAATCGTCTCCCTCTTGATTATTATTAGTGTTGTCGTTTTGTGTTTGAGAAGTTTGCCCTGCATATTCGTCTGCGGGTAGTGAATTCTCAGATTGCTGATATGAGTTCGGCATTTCATATTGTGCCTGAGGGTCAGGAATATCAAATTCGTCATAGAAATACTCATAGGGTTCGTTGTCGACTTGTAGTAGATAATGTGGACCATGATTAGCTCTTGTCGGGTGTGAGCGGTTCATATAATTAATTTGTCGACTCCTGATGGAAGGATCGTCTTCCATAGGGACTGGTTTAGGAAATTGCTGATTGTACTAAGGTTGTCTAAATTGTGGGGGTTGACCTAGTCGGAAAGATGGAGGAGGTCGGAATTGTTGGATAGGTGGAGATGGCCTGTATTGTTGAGCGTTTTGAGGGGGGTGATACTGTGAAAACATCTGAGGAGGTCGAAATTGTTGGAAGATTGGAGGTGGTCGAGGTTGTAGGAAGCCTGGAGGAGGTCGCATAGGAATTTTTGGCATGTAAGCAGCTGGTTTTGTGGGAACTACAACTCTACCATAGAACTCTTCTATGGTAGAGTTCTGTTCTAATTTAAATAAGTCCCAACTTAAACAAACCTCGTCACGACGACGCATACGTTGTAGATGGTTGTGCCTCTCGCATTTTCTAGCAACGGCATTAAATTGTCGATGCTCTTCAAAAATGTATGTAATTTTATCGGATTGCCATCGAAAGATGGCAAGTCTTTAATTATCTGTGGTGAAACGCGTTCATCGAGTCGCATTTCTATTAATTGTGCCTGTGCGGCGTTCGCTGCTGCCTGTGCGGCACCCACAGCTTCAGCCGCCCCGATGGCTTCTAACTGCATATGAGCGATTTGCTCATTTTTATCTGCGAGCATACGCTGTAGCTCTGCGATTTGGTGTTTGGTTTTATGTTAGTAGGTTCACTTATGTGATATACAAACTCTCGCTTACCACTGGTGGGGGCCTGAGTTTCTGAATTAGTAAGATTTTTAGTGGTTTTTGGTGGACAAGCACCATCCCGCTTTATTTTTTTCAAGAAGCAACCAATCGTCCTCTATATTAATAGTTAAAATGACTTACTTGCTAAGATTTCTGCTCCGTGTGACGGATATTCACTCGCGACCTAAGGTTTCATGGACTTCTAAAACTTTGACTCTAATCGCACGATTTTCGTTCGCGGATGGTTCCTTACCGGACAAAATTAAAGAAATCCAGTGCCGACTGCGCCAGTAAAAGTCTCTGCTTTGGAAAATTTATTTTTAAAAAGTAAAACTGAACTAACCTACTACAGCACAGCACACTAAAGACTGATTTATTCAATGTTTATCGAACACCGGAGTCCCTAGCTTGATTCCTAGAACTGCTGATCTTGCACCTGGTAACGGTGGCTCCCATGATGGTCCGATGTTTAGTCGTTCACGCGTGTTCCACGTACGCGACGCTGGCTCAGCTATTTCGGGTGTTGCTACGATGCTTTTGGCCGAGTAGTCATTTATGGTCGTTAGGGCGGATTCGCGCTTAACTTATATATATATATATATATATATATATATATATATATATATATATATATATATATATATATATATATATATATATATATATATATATATATATATATATATATATATATATATATATATATATATATATATATATATATATATATATATATATATATATATATATATATATATATATATATATATATATATATATATATATATTAGGGTGACAATGATTTACATGAAAAAAAAATTCACAACCTACACCCCTAGCATCGTTCCAAATCATGAAAAAATGACACTGTCCAAATTTGAGCGAAATCGGTTAACCCTAACCCCTCCCCCAACGAGCTTAAAGTTTGTATGGGATTTTTGGCCAAAATGTATGGGGAAACACTCACAGTTCACATTATCGCCCCTAGAGGTCGCTGTAAACTTCCGAACACGGACCTAGGAAGGAGTTAAGCTTTTGAAGATATGCCGAATAAGTTTGTCGAAGACTGCAAGACAATCCAAGCAACCGTTAAAGAGTTATTAACGTTTAAAGTTGGATACTGCTGCTTAACATGCGCAAAGGGCGTGCTCCGCTTATCTCATATATGTGACCCACGTGCAAAGGTGGGGCAAGGTTAGGAAAAACTCATATATCTCTGAAACAACGAGAGATAGAAAGTTATGATGTTCCACAAAGTTGTAGAGAAATAAAAGGACTTTTTGGTTTCACTGGAAAGTTTCAGGATTTCTCCGCACGGTGACGGTAATGAGCCAAGCAATTTAAAGGGAATGCTCCTATCTGTACAGCGCTAAGAGATGGAGCATTTGGATGTTCTACAAAGTTGGAGAGTAGCAAAAATACTTTATTCTCTCATTTGAAAAATGCAAAATACCACCACATGGTGGCGCCAGTGAGCAAAATTAATTCAAGGTAATACGCCTATCTATACAATGGTAAGAGATAATGCAATCTGATGTTCTACGAAGTTGTAGAGTATTTCAAAGGCTATCGTGTCTCGTTATAAAAATTGGAATTAGGCCGCATGATGAATATGAAACTGAACAAATCGCTTCTAAAGAATTTCATTTACGCCAAGTTGATACCTGTAAGTTATTTGAAAAATATGCAATTTGGCAAAGCAAATTGACAGTTTACGCCGTGTTAAAATGAACAGCTTCTTTGTGGGTGACTTGTCAAGAGACATATCTTTGGATACTCTTTGGAACACATGCAGAAGAATTCGAAATCGACAGGAGACGTTTGTCCAGATTCTAATACTGTGTAGAATATCATTCAATATGCACCCACAACACAGTGGTCTAGAATGTGAATTTAGCAGCAATTTTAACTTTTTGCTAAAATTAAATGACTTAGCCTTACAACATGTTTGGCATAGTTGTTGTACTTTGCAATGCCCTTCTTTTTGTTTAAACAGATGCTAGGGTGATTCTCATTTTAGCAATTTTTAAAATAGAACTTTCAACGGTTCAAATAGTGTTCGGTGTAGAAGTTGTAGAGAAACACATTTCAAACAAATTTGCTGAAGATATGCAAGCTCTAGCTTTTGTAATTTTCATTGCACGAGAAAACCAAATGTAAGCTTCAGGGTGTTCTGTAACCTTCCGCCAGCTAACAAAGCTAGTAAAACTGTGTTGGCGCACCAGCGGCTGCTCGTTCATTGGGCCACTTGCGCGACTTCCGAATGGTTAAAAAACGGTTTTATTTCTAAAACTTTTGTAGTTTTTATTTTACACTGAAGCACCCTTTGGACAACTTGAAAATTATTTTAGGGCGCATAATTTGCTTTAAAACATTAACTAACTACTAAACTTTTTTCGAAGTTATGAGAATTTTCATATAAAAACGTTTTTAATCCACCTAACAATGTGATGATACATTTTGTATAACTCTTATCACTCTCTTCGTATATTATATAGATAGAGGACATTTATAACTTGATGCTTCGCGATGTTTTTGATAACACATACTACATGGGATAGTGGCAGGACTCAGAGAATCGCTCAAATAGGACAACATAGGACAACATCAGTGCTTGAAATCTCAAATAAGCGGAAAATGGCCCATAAAACAGACATACAAACGAATTATAGCTCTATTGATAACATATCTAAATTCTTCCATCAATGTTTTCCCAAAGAGGTTAAATAAATATATGTTGTGCTAAGCCCGAAAATCGAAAAAAGTTTTTTTAAATCAATTTAAAGTTCATACTCTCAATAGCTTTCAGCCTTGTTCGTCTGTTAGAGTCCATCAAACATGAGGTTGATAAAATGGGGACAGACTAAATCGGGGCCTGATCAAAACGGGTCTTCAATGTATTATAATTAATAGGCAGTATTCGAAGAAGTTTCTTGGGGACGAGTGTTGAACGACTTTGTTTCTACTTACTTGGAGTCAGTGGCGTGGCCAGAAATTCGATTTGGTGGAAGTTTGATGAAAACTTACTGTCCAAAACGCCATCTTTGAAGTTTTAATATTATGGAGAAATAATTTTTCAAAAAATAGTAACAGAGTTCGTGTCTTTAGCGAATTTGTTCAGACTATTATTTAAAACAACTTTATTACAGTCATGAATACTAAGTGTAGGGAGTATATCAAGTTTTAAAATGATATTTACGAAATATTCCTTAATCTATTTTTTTAAATCGCTTTCTATTGTGAGCTTCACAAACTCAAGCTTTGGATAAAATGTAAATTTTATTATTTATGAACACGAGAAGAGATTTATCATAACAGTATAGAGATTGCTGGGTAGGGAAAGTTATGAAAATTAGAGCCATAGTACTAAAGTGAGAGCAAGGATGTGAAGTAAACAGATCGGAAAACTAGAAGTGGTAGGGTCATTAGAACAGGCTTAATATCGTACGGGCTTAGTTTTTGTCTTTTGCTAATGAGGGTCGAGCTTAGGCAGCATAACTACGAACCGCCCGAGTTCACTAGCATGTGTCCTGGTATAGGCAGACAAGTCTATCTTAACCGTGACAACCGACCCTGGCACTTCTTGTTTTCCGATCTGTTTACTTCACATCCTTGCTCTCACTTGAGTACTATGGCTATTATTTTCATAACTTTCCCTACCCAGTAATCTCTAGCTAATTGAATGTAGTTCAAATATAAAAAAGAAAATGTGACTAACATAGTCGAAATAAAAAAGTAAATTATAAAGTAATTGAAAATTTTAATAGAAGTGACGAGCGAGTGAGCGATACTAGTGCATATTCGCGCGACTATACAACGGTCGGTCGGTTTTCCTCATCACTCATTTGACCGTCGTTATGCTACTAGCTAGCATCGGCAGTAGCGGAGTAGAATTTTTCGTGCTATGACCCGTGCCAAACAGTTCGTAAATCCACGTCACGCCGGAGAGCAATGTTTTAAAATCCGGTTTTCGTCGTGTATGGTACTCTCTAATCAGAAATGAAAATAATTGCCTCTGCTAACACAAACAGATTCACAAACCACCCGTGTTCAACTCACAAATAATTCCTTCTCGATATTGTAGAGCCCTTTGAGAACCCTGTACGCTCTAAACAGTTCAACACAAAATGAAACAAATCTACAGGGGACCTATATGTAAAATTTTTCATCATTTAAGTGTTCGGTTGGTGCATCATATTGACAGGTCTGACCGAGATGAGCTGAATTTTTTCGCCATTTCCGAGCAGTTTTCGAGTAATTTTTTTTCGTTATGACAACATTGTTGAACTTAGTTTCGACAAAATGGCAAGAAAATTATTAATTATATGCAGTACAGCAAAAGATATAAGCGTACCAAACCTTACATGACTTTCCTACCGAAATTTTTGAAAGGGACCGTATATTGAAAGGTAAGGTGTTAGTCACGATAAAAATGGAGCTTAATTGAATAAAGGGTTCCGCCGCGGTATTGGTATTTAATTAGCCTACTTTGGGGTCCTCAAACTAATGTCACTGTTGAGTTACTTAGTACTTTGGAATGGTAATCCATGTTTTCATGATCTCACATGGACTACCATTCCAAGGTTGGAATGGTAGTCCATGTGTTTGGAAGTTATGTGTGGTACCAGATGTGATAAAAAATTGACCATTAGAGTGAGACATGGTTATAGGAAAAAAAAATTTTTTTTGCTCAGAGTAACTTATTGGGATCCATTTAGCTCCCTCTGCAAATTTTTAGCTCGATCGGTGAAACTATATTTTTGCGCCCACTGTTTAAAGTTTACATGGGATTTCGTATGAGGAAATCGTCTTTTGCAAAATAATTCTTCCAAGAGTCGTCCGTTACTTTCTAAAAATAAATAGATGTCTGATTTTTATAGGAAATTTATCAAGGAAATAAAGTCTAGAAGACCGCGAAACGATCTGAGGCTTGTTGAAAAAGTTATTAATCAAAAACCGATTGATGCTCTGAAGATCGATGAAAATTTCACTTTTCATAGCATCATTGCTGCTGACAGTCTAATTATATACAAAAATTTTAACTTTCTCTTATTATGTACAAAAGAAGCCTCAATTTATCTATCAAAACCCTTGCAAGGTGGCCAAACAGTATAGATAAATGATTTAGACACATTAAGAGTAAATCAAAACAAAATTTCATATAATTGGACAACCAACAGCAGTGGTGCTAGAAAAAATGATTTTTTTTATCAATCGTCAGAGCATCAATCGGTTTCTGTTTAATAACTTTTTTCTCAAGCGCCAAAATGGTTTTGTGGTTTTCGAGACTTTGTTTCTGTGTTGAATTTCCCTATAAATGTCACATAACGATTTATTTTTAGGAAGCAATGGGCAACTCCTGGAGGAATTATTTTATGAAAGTTAATTTTCCCACACAAAATCACATGTAAAATTTAAACAGTAGGTGCAAAAATATAGTTTCAGAGATCGAGCTAAGAATTTGCACAGGTACCTAAAAAGCTGCTCGGAGCTGGAATCTAATTTGACTATTGTCCATCCGGCATTCAAATTGCCCTAGCACCCTTTGCTTACTGCCGAAGTATTAGTCCCATACTCGTATAACCAATATCAATTGAATTGGGTTCGCAGCACATGGCACGTCTCGAGGCGACCAACGAGCACCAACGGCAACAACATACACCACATCTCTGCGGCGATAGCAAGCAACATGCGCGATGAAACGTACAAAGCAAAATGACACTACCCAGCCGGTTCAGTCTCTACTACGACAGAGCGATCGACGAGCGCGGGCAGCAATGTTGCAGTTATAGCAGGAGACGATCCTTCCTTGCCGGAATAGTCGCACCAAGCAAAATTCAAATATCTGGTGATGTACCCCCCCCCCCCCCCCCCGACTGGGCAGGCAGCGCACATGCCATGCACGCTTTGCTTGTTTGCAAGGTGATAGGGGATGCTGATTATAATAGAAGCACAGCGCGAATTGGATTGTAGCATACTTAGGTATTTATCCCAGGCTGCATTATTAGCGGAAAGTAGTGTTTAAGTCTAGTAGTCCGCGTAAGGTGACAGAATATATTTTGAGCCCTATTCCTGAGTTATAAATGAGACCAGATATGATGAGAAAGTCACTAATCGGCATTCGAATGACCATAGTATTTCTCACCTATCACCAAAATATCAGCCCTGTAATCGTGCAACCAATGCCTGTCTAAATGAGTTCACGGCGCATAGAGTACGCTTCTTCTGCGGGAGGCAATCAACGAGCACTGACGCGCGGCACTGTTCATGACGTCTTTGAAGAGAGAGCGTTCTTAGAACTAGTCAACAGTTGCTTCAAAAAATTAAAAAAGGTTAATAAATGAGGCAACTGGAGAAATATCAATGGGATTACAAAGAAAGTCAAGAATATAAATTTTATTATAACCTGAGAGTCTTAAATCTGTAACATGTTATGTATAATAAAAGAAACTCTGCATAAGAAATAAGAGTATTATTTTAAACTAGTTTGATTCTCTAACGCTATTGTGCGGAAAAAATAGAAAACATTCAAAAGGTGTATCAAAATATATTCATTCTCGATAATATATGGATGTTAGCACCACTATGTGGCCTAAATTATATTTATACACAAAAGCCTTTGAAATGCTTTACAACTTCGTAGAACATCAGATTGCATTATCTCTTACCATTGTATAGATAGGCGTATTACCTTGAATTAATTTTGCTCACTGGCGCCACCATGTGGTGGTATTTTGCATTTTTCAAATGAGAGAATAAAGTATTTTTTGCTACTTTACAACTTTGTAGAACATCCAAATGCTCCATCTCTTAGCGCTGTACAGATAGGAGCATTCCCTTTAAATTGCTTGGCTCATTACCGCCACCATGCGGAGAAATCCTGAAGCTTCCCAGTGAAACCAAAAAGTTCTTTTATTTCTCTACAACTTTGTGGAACATCATAACTTTCTATCTCTCGTCGTTTCAGAGATATGAGTTTTTCCTAACCTTGCCCCACCTTTGCATGTGGGTCACATATATGAGATAAGCGGAGTACGCCCTTTGCGCATGTTAAGCAGCAGTATCCAACTTTAAACGTTAATAACTCTTTAACGGTTGGTTGGATTGTCTTGCAGTCTTCGACAAACTTGTTCGGCATATCTTCAAAAGCTTAACTCCTTCCTAGGTCCGTGTTCGGAAGTTTATAGCGACCTCTAGGGGCGATAATGTGAACTGTGAGTGTTTTTCCATACATTTTGGCCAAAAATCCCATACAAACTTTAAGCTCGTTGGGGGAGGGGTTAGGGTTAACCGATTTCGCTCAAATTTGGACAGTGTCATTTTTTCATGATTTGGAACGACGCTAGGGGGTGTAGATTAGTAATTTCAAAAATGGTCGTTTTATTATCACCCTAATATATATATATATATATATATATATATATATATATATATATATATATATATATATATATATATATATATATATATATATATATATATATATATATATATATATATATATATATATATATATATATATATATATATATATATATATATATATATATATATATATATATATATATATATATATATATATATATATATATATATATATACAGGATGCGCCAGAAAGTATGTCGGTCCTCCCGTATACAAAAAAATTGTTCTCCTGTATACAAACAACCATCGGCCTCACGGTCTGCGATGGTTATTTGACATTTTTTGGTTGACCCGTTTAGAAGTTATATGCGATACCAGATATAGCAAAAAAGTCACTATTCGGCATTCGAATGACCCTAGTAGCCTTTGCCTACCACCAAAATATCAGCCCCGTACTCGTATTATCAATACCGACTGAGATACGTTCACTACAACATGCCGACCATGCACACTTATAAGGCATAAGTGGAAGTTAGGCAAAAAGCAAAACACTGGTCCATGCCATGGTGTGTGACCGGCACCGGCAGTATGGCGGTACAACACATGCCGATCATGCACACTTATGAGGCATAAGTGAAAGTTAGGCAAAATGCAAAACACTGGTCCATGCCATGGTGTGTGACCGGCACCGGCAGTATGGCGGTACAACACATGCCGGTCATGCACACTTATGAGGCATAAGTGGGACTTAGGCAAAATGCAAAACACACCACTAGTAGGCTTTGCCTACCACCAAAACATCAGCCCCGTACTCGTAGTATCAATGCCGGCTGAGATGATTTCACCGTGTCGGAGGCAGTGGGTACCCGCAGTGACATACACCACACCTCGGCCGATCGACTCGGCCGTATGGGTGGTGATGATTATTATCAGCGTAAATGGCAGTAGTAAATTAATCCTCATGTTGATGAAAATCTATCTATAGGGAGTGTGGTAATCGTGAAGATGTATGGCAAAAAGGCATTTCCGACTATCACAGTGTATAAGGGTATACCAGAGGTCCGAGGCACTGGTAACGGCCACCCGAAAACACTACTCCCACTGGCGGGTTCGAATTGAGCGAGCGGTAGAGGTTTTGGAAAGGAAAAAAGTCGAACGTAATGCGAGGGTATGCGGCAAGCCTAGCCATATGGTCCACTACGATACAGGCGGTCTGTCCGGCGGTGCACGGGTGGATGTATCGAAGGTATGCAAAATGCAAATACGCAATGTATGAATGGGTCCGTATGGCAGCCAAGAGGCAAAAGCGTGTAAGAGGGTTGGCTTGTAGTGATGAGAGGATGGCTGGTCGGACATAGAGAAGTTATGCAAAATGCAAACACGCAATGTATGAATGGGTTCGTATGGCAGCCAAGAGGCAAAAGCGTGTAAGAGGGTTGGCTTGTAGTGATGAGAGGATGGCTGGTCGGACATAGAGAAGTTATGCAAAATGCAAACACGCAATGTATGAATGGGTCCGTATGGCAGCCAAGAGGCAAAAGCGTGTAAGAGGGTTGGCTTGTAGTGATGAGAGGATGGCTGGTCGGACATAGAGAAGTTATGCAAAATGCAAACACGCAATGTATGAATGGGTCCGTATGGCAGCCAAGAGGCAAAAGCGTGTAAGAGGGTTGGCTTGTAGTGATGAGAGGATGGCTGGTCGGACATAGAGAAGTTATGCAAAATGCAAACACGCAATGTATGAATGGGTCCGTATGGCAGCCAAGAGGCAAAAGCGTGTAAGAGGGTTGGCTTGTAGTGATGAGAGGATGGCTGGTCGGACATAGAGAAGTTATGCAAAATGCAAACACGCAATGTATGAATGGGTCCGTATGGCAGCCAAGAGGCAAAAGCGTGTAAGAGGGTTGGCTTGTAGTGATGAGAGGATGGCTGGTCGGACATAGAGAAGTTATGCAAAATGCAAACACGCAATGTATGAATGGGTCCGTATGGCAGCCAAGAGGCAAAAGCGTGTAAGAGGGTTGGCTTGTAGTGATGAGAGGATGGCTGGTCGGACATAGAGAAGTTATGCAAAATGCAAACACGCAATGTATGAATGGGTCCGTATGGCAGCCAAGAGGCAAAAGCGTGTAAGAGGGTTGGCTTATAGTGATGAGAGGATGGCTGGCTGGACATAGAGAAGTTATGCAAAATGCAAATACACATTGTGTGTATGGGTCCGTATGGCAGCTAAGAGGCGAAAGTGTGTAAGAGGGTTGGCTTGTAGTGATGAGAAGATGGCTGGCTGGACATAGAGAAGTTATGCAAAATGCGGTACAAATTTTTGTTTAGCCAGCAGTGGCTCTCTGTGC
>NC_080672.1:227069238-227127667 GCF_030247195.1 Topomyia yanbarensis
TACTTTGCATACATTCATTCACAACTTAACTACTTAGTATCGGTATGGGGGCGAGCAGCGAGCTCTCACCTTAAAAAGCTACAAACACTACAAAACAGATCCCTGAAAATTATATTTAATAAACCACTTTTATATTCGACTTTGTTGTTATACTCTGAAAGTGCCCACAATATTTTACCCATAGCCCACTTATGTGACGTACAAACATTATTATTCATACACGACAATCTACATAACTCCATCGCGCAGCATAATATACATTTTACAACTTTAACACATTCTCGTTCAACACGTCGAAATAGTAACTTGCAACGCATTCGAGCAGCCACAAACCTTGGCCAAAAGCGCATTCTTTTTATTGGCCCTACCAAATTTAATGCCCTTCCACTTGACATGCAGAGAATCGACAATCGTACCATCTTCAAGACTAGATTGAAACAGTACTTTAAACATAGGCTTTACGAAATATTTAATTAATGATATTGTTTTGTAATTTAATGTAAACATCCGTCAGCAGTATTTAACTATAATTTAATTTATAATGTGGATCCCTTAACAGGAAATCTATTTCCACTGGGATTCCACCTTAGTTAATTATCTTAAACTAATTGCACATCAATAAATGTCTGTCTCAGCTCAGTTTGTTTTATTTGTTTTGTTTGTTTTTGTTGCCATTGTTCATGGGCTGAGACAAGTTGCGTCCACTACCAGGGGGCTCTTGTATGAGTTCTTTGGTGTGGGGGAGTGTGGTGGGCAATTAAAAAAAAAAAAAAAAAAAAAGGTTTACAGGCTGGGAGTTGCGAGTTGTAAAGAGGTGTATATTTCGATCCTCTCAGACTACCCTTGCTCACACACACTCCGCTAGCGAATGACGGATCCCAATAGTAGCATGTCTGTAATAACATACGTACATGGAACTATTGAGATCCAGAGCTACAGGTCCAAAGCCCTGGTAAAGGAGGATGGTTGTGATGATCCGGGCCGAGATCACCACGTAAAGCAAGGTAGGGCATAACCCCAATTCCAAGGCGTGAAGCGAACCGTGCCGAGGGATGAGTGATCGAGGGGGTGAAAAAGATGCTCGATCGTTAACGGAGCCTGTGGGGTACCTGGGCAACCCCCACAGTAAGCGTCCCTTACCACGCTAATGCGGAGCTCTGGCGTGGCGGACATATATTTCTCGCGCTACTCGTGGGACTATACATGGAGGCAAATAAAAATAAAAATAAACAGACGGAGGTGCCAAATCCCTTCGCAAGAGGTGGTTTGGCGAGGTCTCCCCCCCGTGGGGAGAGTAGTGGAACGATGAGTGCTGCACTCGAAAGCACCAGTGACCCCCCAGCAGCGGTAGGCAATACCCCTACCAATGCATCGGAGGGGCCAATAGCTGCGATGCGCAAAGTAGCGAAGCAACTCGATGCTATAATCGACTTCGCTAGCGCAAAGCAGAATATAGCCAAGGAGTTGAAGTTGAGCCTTCTGGAGCTCCGGAAAGCTGTTCGTGTCGCAAGACAGGAACAGCAGGCATATATTGAGAGGGTGGAATGTCGGGAGAGGCCCGACAGAGAAACCCAGACAGTGGCCTCCAATAGGGAGGAAAGAGAGAAGGTTAATAGAGGTTCACAGACAGTGGCCTTTACCTTCTACGGAGCAGCCACGTCGATCGGAGCGGCGACCGAGTTCCCCTCGAAGGGAAAGGGAAAGGGCAATCGCAAGACGGCATCGAATGCGAAGCGCCCTAGGAAGTCGCCAGGAGAGGGTGCCAAAACTGACACCACTCGGCGTGCAACCGTCAAGGTCAAACGCCGCCTGGGTGAGGTAAGCGAGGGCGAGAGTGACCTCGCTGTGGAGAGCGATGGTACCAGCAACCCGGCACGACCGGGGCAGGGGGGCTCAAACCCCTGGACGCTGGTTACCAAGAAAAAGCCGGCACCGAAACCGGAGGTACCGCGGCCTGCGAGGAAGGCCAAGGACAGAGGCGAAGCCTTGTGGTTAAAAACCGACAAGAACAAATACGCCGATGTCCTTAAATCGATGAAGGCGGCCGAAAGCCTCTCGGCCCTTGGGCAGGATGTGCGTAGCGTAAGACGCACCAACACGGGAGAGATGCTCCTGGTGCTGAAGCGAGGCGCACAATCAAGTGCAATATATAAGGCCTTGGCTCAAGAGGTCCTTGGCGAGGGCGCCCAAATCAGGTCGCTAGGTGCGGAAACAACTCTCCAGTGCAAGCACTTGGACGAGTTCGCGACCGCAGAAGACGTCGTCGCAGCCGTCAAGGAGCACTGCGGCATCACAATCGAGCGGGCCTCTGTGCGATTGAGGGACGGACCCTCTGGCACCCAAGTAGCCTACCTCAGGCTACTCAATGCGGATGCCAAAAAGGTAACCGAGAAAGGGAAGCTGAAGATCGGCTGGTCGGTATGCCCTATTAGTATACCCCAGCCGCCTTCAGTGGACAGGTGCTATCGGTGCCTAGAATCCGGCCATAAAGCTTACGAATGCAAAGGCCTAGACAGGAGTAAGCTATGTCGTCGATGCGGCGAGGAGGGGCATAAAGAGCGGGGGTGCACTAAGGCATATAAGTGCCTTATCTGCACCTCTAAGAAGCAAGCCCATAAACATGCTATGGGCGGACCTTCGTGTCCCTTCGGCGAGTTAAATAAGAAGAAGCCGTGAGAGTCACACAGCTAAATCTTAACCATTGTGCAGCAGCCCAACAGCTGCTGTGGCAGTCGGTCTCGGAGTCGAGGACAGATGTCGCCCTATTATCAGACCCGTACAGCATCCCTGCCGGCAACGGCAATTGGGTGTCGGACGGGTCTGGAATGGTGGCAATCTGTACAACGGGAAGGTTCCCGGTTCAAGAGGTAATACACCCCTCCGCCGAGGGTGTGGCGATTGCCAAGATCAATGGTGTGTTCTATTGCAGCTGCTACGCCCCACCAAGGTGGCCAATAGAACAGTTCTACCAGATGATCGACAGGCTCTCGTCGGACCTCGTGGGCCGGAAACCGGTAGTAATAGCGGGAGACTTCAACGCTTGGGCAGTGGAGTGGGGCAGCCGCTGTACAAATAGCAGGGGTCAAGCGCTAATGGAAGCGTTTGCGAAACTCGATACTGTGCTAGCTAATGATGGCTCCGCTAGTACATTCCGTAGAAACGGAGTGGAGGCGTGGATTGATTTGACCTTTGCCAGCCCGAGTCTGGCTCCAGGCATGGAATGGAGGGTAGACGAAGGCTACACCCATAGCGATCATTTAGCAATCCGCTTTAAGATCAACTATGGTGTGCAGCATCCGAGGGCGGGAGATCCCTGTCAGGTACGCGGGTGGAAGTCCAATCACTTCGACAGCGAAGCTTTCACCGCGGCCCTGGGACTGGAGGCCAACACCGACAGTCTAAGCGGGGATGCGCTGGTAGCTGTTCTATCACGCGCGTGCGACGCCACTATGCCGAGAAAAACACTGCCAAGAAACGGTAGATGCCCGGTATACTGGTGGAGTGCCGAGATTGCAGCTCTACGGTCAGCCTGTCTCAGAGCTAGACGTAGGATGCAAAGAGCTCGCACCGAGCATGCAAGAGAGAACCGCCGTGAAGTGTTTCGAGCTGCGAAATTAGCCCTTAACAAGGCTATTAAAAGCAGCAAGAGAGCGTGTTTCGACAACCTGTGTGAGAGTGCCAACGCGAATCCGTGGGGTGACGCCTACCGGATTGTGATGGCCAAGACCAAAGGGGGCTCCTCACCCCCAGAACGGTCTCCGGACCGGTTGGCAACGATTATCGAAGTACTCTTCCCGTCTCGAGCCACAAGCCCCTGGCCACCTGCACTACGAGACAGTGCGGGCACTGTCGAAATGGTGGCTCCAGTGACGAACGAAGAACTACTCGCAGTGGCTAAATCCCTAGCAATGAACAAAGCTCCAGGGCCGGATGGAGTTCCGAACAACGCTCTCAAGGCAGCGATCCTAGCGAACCCGAACACGTTCAGGCTAGCTATGCAGAGATGCCTTGACGAGTGCCGTTTCCCCGATAGATGGAAAAGGCAGAAACTGGTGCTGTTGCCGAAGCCCGGGAAGCCGCCAGGCGACCCATCGGCGTACAGACCAATCTGTCTGATAGACACGACTGGCAAACTGCTTGAGAGGATCATCCTCAACAGGCTCACCCCGTACGCGGAAGGTACGGACGGTCTGTCAAGCAACCAGTTTGGCTTTCGGAAGGGTAAGTCCACAATGGACGCTCTCAACTCAGTGATAAATACTGCCGAGATAGCGATCCAACGAAAAAGGCGAGGTATTCGATACTGTGCGTTAGTGACACTTGACGTGAAGAACGCATTCAACAGCGCAAGCTGGGATGCCATCGCGCTCTCGTTACACCGGCTTAGCCTACCGGTGGGTCTGTACCGGATCCTGGAAAGTTACTTCCAAAACCGCGTACTGCTATACGAGACCGATGCCGGTCAGAAAAGGGTTCCGATTACCGCCGGAGTCCCGCAGGGCTCGATCCTAGGCCCGGTGCTATGGAACCTCATGTATGACGGGGTCCTGAGACTGAAGTTCCCTCCTGGGGTCAAGATCGTCGGCTTTGCCGACGACGTAACCTTGGAGGTCTACGGGGAGTCAATTCCTGAGGTAGAACTAACCGCAGAACACGCGATTAGCACGGTGGAGGAATGGATGAGCGCGAGAGGCCTGGAGCTCGCTCATCATAAGACGGAGGTAGTTATCGTCAACAACCGCAAGTCGGCACAACATGCAGTTATCCATGTGGGAGAAGTCGCGATCACTTCACAGCGAAGTCTGAAGTCTCTCGGAGTCATTATAGACGACAAGCTGACCTTCGGCAGCCATGTCGACTATACGTGCAAGAGAGCGTCGACTGCTGTTGCGGCACTATCGAGAATGATGTCCAACAGCTCAAAGGTGTGCGCCAGTAGACGTAGGTTACTGGCAGGCGTTGCCGTATCTATCCTCAGGTACGGCGGCCCGTCATGGTCAAGAGCACTGAGGGTAACCAGTTACCTACAGAAACTGGAGAGCACCTACCGCGTGATGTGCCTCAGAGTAATATCTGCCTACCGCACGGTATCACACGATGCATCCTGCGTGATAGCGAGCATGATGCCAGTCGGGCTGGTCATTCGGGAAGATGAGGAGTGCTTTGAGCTACGTGGAAATAGGGGAGCCCGCGAGCGCACCAGGGTGACCTCGGTCGCCAGATGGCAGCGTGAGTGGGACAACTCCTCGAAAGGTAGGTGGACCCACCGGCTGATACCTAGCATATCGAGCTGGGTGGGAAGACCCCATGGGGAAGTTCACTTCCACCTGACACAATTCCTGTCAGGCCATGGCTGTTTCCGTCAGTACCTCCACAGGTTCGGACACGCGGAGGTCCCAGTCTGCCCGGACTGCCCAGGTGTAGACGAAACTGCCGAACACATACTGTTCGTATGTCATCGGTTCGACGTCGAAAGAAGAGCAATGCTTGACGTCTGTGGCTGGGACACAACCCCGGATACCCTTATTCAGCGGATGTGTCAAACGGTGGAGAAGTGGAACGCAGTCTCGGCTGCTACCATCCAGATTGCCAGTAGGCTACAGGTAATCTGGCGAACCGAGCAACAGACGGCGGGCACGGCTAACTAGTGATTGGTTAGTTGGAGCGAAAAAGGCCAAGCGCAAAATAAGAGAGTGAATGGTCTGTTCATGCCGAGGTAGGTTGGCGCAGCGAATGGCAACCGCGTAAGGGGCAAACCCAGCCACCCCGAAGCAAGACAGAAGAGTGAGTGTATAGGCGTATAAGTGGACTGCCTCATGCCAAGACGGGAGGGTCGTAGCGTAGTATGTTGGAACTAAGCTATCGATGCCTCATGGCGTGGCAGAGGAGTGAAAGGGTGAGCATCCAAGTCAGTCTCACACTGCATGTTAAGGGTGAGCATAAAAGTCAGCCTCACAGGTTGGTAGAGGCTAGCACAAAAGTCAGCCTAGCAAGGAATGAAAAAGGTGAGCACAAAAGTCAGCCTCGCATGGTATGTCAGAAGTGGGGCCTAAGAAAAATGTCCCACATGGGATGCCAGAGGGAGTGACAAAGGTACAATAGAGTGGCACGATTGAGAGTGAATCAGGTGATAGGGTGAGCACCCAAGTCAGCCTCACATGGATGGGTAGGGCGAGCACAAAAGTAAGCCTAGCAAGGAATGAGTAAGGTGAGCACACAAGTCAGCCTCGCATGGAACGTAAAAGGTGAGCACAAAAGTCAGCCTCATGTGGGAGTGTTTGAGAGTGAATCAAAGTGTGATTGAGAGAGCACCCAAGTAAGCCTCATACAGGATGTATGATCGCGTGAGTGAGAGTGAATGAGTACATATAGTACAGCCATCCCCCCAGAAGTAATACCGAGAGGTAGTTCCTGGGAGGAATGATGGCGGAGCCCAATGGAGTTTAGTCGGTATTAATGGCTGGTCACCATTCGAGTCCGACACGCCCCCAGTGCACCCCGTGTGGTAGATTGGACCCTACCGTTAGCACGTGTACTGGGCTAGGACATAAAGGTCTTCTCCATCGTAAAAAAAAAAAAAAAAGACTACCCTTGCTTGGCCGGCAAATGCCTGGGCAATGCGCAATACAGACCCGGTGGTTAGCCACAGTGGTCCTTAGCCTCTTGCCCAGGAACTCCTATCTCTACCTCCCCGCGGAACCGGCTGGGATACGAGGAGCCATAGGAATGTTCGGGTAGCCAACTCGTTGGGACTATGGTCGTATGCTGACAGGGAAGGGGGGCCGTGTAGTTGCCGGCATACAATAGCGCTACGGACCACCCGTTCCGGTGATATGGGCCCACCAAACGGGGTAACCCCAATTCCAAAGCGTGAAGCGATCCGTGCCGAGGGATGAATGATCGGGGGGGTGAAAAAGATGCCCGATCGTTAACGGAGCCTGTGGGGTACCTGGGCACCCCCCACAGTAAGTGTCTCTTACCACGTTAATGCGGAGCTCTGGCGTGGCGGACCTATTTTCTCGCGCAACTCGTGGGTCTTAATATGAGTCTTTGCAATAACAATAAAAAAGTATGCGATAAGGAGGCGGAAGCGTTTACGGCGCTGAACCCCTTTGCCAAAGGGGGTCTGGCGAGGTCTCCCCCAACAGGGGCTGACAACGGAGCGAAGGTGGCCGCAAATAACGGCACCAAAGGTGAAATGGATGTGGTAGCAGATGATACTACCAGCACGCTTGGCGGACCACTACCTGCGATGCAGGAAGTGGCCAAGCAGCTGGATAGTATCATCGAATTCACAAGCGGGAGGAGTAACATCAGTAAGGATCTAAAACAGAACCTGCTGGTGCTTCGTCAGGCTGTTCGAGTCGCAAGACAAGAACAAGTAGCCTACATGAAGAGGTTGACGGAAAGAGAGAAGGCCGATCGCGGTATCCAAACCGAGGCCTTCTCCTTCCATGGCGGAGCGACGATGGCGCAGGAGGCGATAGATTTCGCCTTATCGGCCACCAAACGCTTATTGGAGGGGGAGACTGCGAAGCGGCCTAGGCCTAATGTAGGCACGCGCAGCAATGCCAAACGACGGGCAACCAACAAGGCCAAACGTCGCTTGGGAGGTGCGGATCCGGGTGCGAAGGATCCCGCAGGGCGGCGTCCCGAGAAGGCGACTTCCCAGCCTAAAAAGGCGAAAGCCGCCACTCGGGCGCGCACTGCGGAGCGACCTGGCACCAGCCTGCCGGCGCCATCGGTACAAGATGGCGAATGGCAGGTGGTCAGCCAGGAGCGGAAGTCCAACGCACCTCGACCCGCTAAGAAGAATCCAATCCAATGGAGCAACGTATAGGAGGTTGGCCCAAGAGGTCTTGGGAAACGGCGCTCAGGTGAGGTCGTTGGGAGCGGAAGTGACTCTCCAGTGTAAGCAACTGGACGAGATCACAAACGCAGAGGACGTCGTCTCGGCCGTTAAGCAGCAGTGCGGCGTCGAGATCGATCAGAACTCTGTACGTATCAGGGAGCGGTTGCTTGGCACGCAGGTAGCTTTCTTCAAGTTACCGGCCGCGGAAGCCAAGAAAGTAACCGACAAAGGGAAGTTGAAGATCGGATGGTCAGTATGCCCAGTTAGCATACTCCAGCCGCCTTCAGTGGACCGATGTTTTAAATGTCTGGAGCCAGGCCACAAGTCATACGACTGTAAGGGCCCAGACAGGAGCAAGTTGTGTCGTCGCTGCGGCGAGGAGGGACACAAGGCGCTGAAATGCGAGAGGGCACCCAAGTGTCTCATCTGCGCTAGCAAGAAGCAGGGCCGCAACCATGTTATGGGCGGACCTGCTTGTCCCCTTCGGGGAGGCGGGAAAGAGGAAGCAATGGCAATCGTCACACAGCTGAATCTTAACCACTGCGCACCTGCTCAGCAGTTACTGTGGCAGTCGGTATTGGAGTCGGGGACAGATGTCGCCCTTCTATCCAACCCGTACAACGTCCCTGCCGACAACGGCAACTGGGTGGCGGACGGGTCTGGAATGGCGGCAATCTGTGCAACGGGTCGGTTCCCGGTCCAGGAGGTAGTACAGTCCTCTGCGGAGGGTGTCGCGATTGCCAAGATCAATGGTGTGTTCTATTGTAGCTGCTATGCCCCACCTATGTGGCCAATAGAACAGTTCAACCAGATGATCGATAGGCTCTCGTCTGACATGGTGGGACGAAAGCCATTTGTCATAGCGGGTGACTTCAACGCTTGGGCGGTGGAGTGGGGCAGCCGCTATACAAATGGTAGGGGCCAAGCGCTTCTGGAGGCGCTTGCGAAACTCGACGCAGTGCTAGTCAATGATGGTTCCGCTAGCACATTCCGTAGGAATGGGGTCGAGTCGTGGATTGACGTAACGTTTGCCAGTCCAAGTTTGGTCCCAGACATGGACTGGAGGGTAGACGAAGGCTACACCCATAGTGATCACCTAGCAATACGCTTCAGGATCAACTTTGGTGTGCAGCATTCTAGGGGGGGTAATCCCTGTCAGGTACGCGGGTGGAAGTCCAATCACTTCGACAGCGAAGTTTTCACCGCGGCCCTGGGACTGGAGGCCAACACCGACAGTCCAAGCGGGGATGCGCTGGTAGCTGTTCTATCACGCGCGTGCGACGCCACTATGCCGAGGAAGACCCTGCCAAGAAATGGCAGACGCTCGGTATGTTGGTGGAGTGCTGAGATCGCAGCCCTACGGTCAGCTTGCCTACAAGCTAGACGTAGGATGCAGCGAGCCCGCACTGAGGAGGGTAGAGTGGAACGACGTGAAGTGTCTCGTGCTGCGAAATCGGCCCTTAACAAGGCCATCAAGCGCAGCAAGAGAGCGTGTTTTGACAAATTGTGCGAGGAGGCCAACGTGAATCCGTGGGGCGATGCCTACAGGATCGTGATGGCAAAGACCAAAGGGGGCTCCTCACCTCCTGAACGGTCGCCAGAACGGTTGGCGAGAATTATCGAAGTACTCTTCCCGTCCCGAACCATAAGTCCCTGGCCCCCAGCGCCGCAAGGCACGGCGGGTACGGACGACATGGTGGCCCCGGTGACGAACGAAGAGCTACTTGCAGTTGCTAATTCTCTAGCGGTGAATAAAGCTCCAGGGCCTGATGGAGTTCCAAACAGCGCTCTCAAGTCAGCAATCATGGCGAACCCGAACATGTTTAGGTTGGCTATGCAGAGATGCCTTGACGAGTGCCGTTTTCCGGATAGATGGAAAAGGCAGAAGCTGGTACTGTTGCCGAAGGCCGGGAAGCCGCCTGGTGACCCATCGGCGTACAGACCAATCTGTCTGATTGACACGACGGGCAAATTGCTTGAGAGGATTATCCTCAACAGGCTAACTCCATACGCAGAAGGTATGGAGGGCCTGTCAAGTAATCAGTTCGGTTTTCGAAAGGGAAAGTCCACGGTGGACGCTATCAACTCAGTGGTAAGGACTGCCGAGACAGCGATCCAACGGAAGAGGCGGGGCATTCGATATTGCGCGTTAGTGACACTTGACGTGAAGAACGCATTCAACAGCGCAAGCTGGGATGCCATCGCGCTCTCGTTACACCGGCTTGGCCTGCCGGTGGGCCTGTACCGGATCTTGGAAAGCTACTTCCAGAACCATGTACTATTATACGAGACCGATGCCGGTCAGCAAAGTGTTCTTATTACCGCAGGAGTTCCGCAAGGTTCAATCCTGGGCCCGGTACTATGGAACCTTATGTATGACGGGGTTCTGAGACTAAAGTTCCCTCCGGGTGTGAAAATCGTCGGTTTTGCCGATGATGTCACCCTGGCGGTCTACGGGGAGTCAATCTCAGAGGTAGAACTAACGGCGACACACGCGATAAGCATAGTGGCGGAATGGATGAGTGCGAGAGGCCTAGAGCTCGCCCATCACAAGACGGAGGTGGTTGTTGTCAATAACCGCAAGTCGGCACAACAAGCAGTTATCCAAGCGGGAGAAGTTGAGATAACTTCTAAGCGGAGTCTGAAGATTCTTGGGGCCATCATAGACGACAAGCTGACCTTCGGCAGTCATGTCGACTATGCGTGCAAGAAGGCTTCGGTGGCTGTTGCGGCATTATCGAGGATGATGTCCAACAGCTCCAAGGTGTGCGCCAGTAGACGCAGGCTACTGGCCGGTGTCGCCGTATCTATTCTTAGGTACGGTGGACCGTCCTGGGCGAGGGCACTGGGAGTAACCAGTTACCGTCGCAAATTGGAGAGCACCTATCGCTTGATGTGTCTCAGAGTGATATCTGCCTACCGCACGGTATCACATGATGCATCCTGCGTGATAGCGGGTATGATGCCAGTCGGGCTGGTCATCCGGGAAGACGAAGATTGTTTCGAATTGCGTGGCAATAGGGGAGTCCGTGAGCGTGCCAGGGTGACCTCGGTCGCCAGATGGCAACGCGAATGGGACAACTCGTCGAGAGGTAGGTGGACCCACCGGCTGATACCCAACATATCTAGCTGGGTGGGAAGACCCCATGGGGAAGTTCACTTCCATCTGACACAATTCCTGTCAGGCCATGGCTGTTTCCGACAGTACCTCCACAGGTTTGGGCACGCTGAGGCCCCAGTCTGAACAGACTGCCCAGGTGTCGACGAAACTGCGGAGCACGTACTATTCGTATGTCCCCGCTTCGACGACGAAAGAGGCGCCATGCTAGGCGTCTGCGGCTTGGACACAACCCCTGATACCCTTGTACAGGGGATGTGCCAAGCGGTAGAGAAGTGGAACGCAGTTTCGACTGCCACCACTCAGATTGCCTGCCGGCTGCAGAGAGCATGGAGCGCCGAGCAGCAGGCGAGGAGTTGAGTGAGTGAATTGGCGGATGATAGACGAAGGTATGGTCTACCCATGCCGAGATGGGAGCGAGTGTGCGAGAATGTAAGGCACGAGTGAGAGCGTACGCTAAGTACGGCCATCCCCCCAGAAGTAATGCCGAAAGGTAGTTCCTGGGGATGGATGGCGGAGCCCAATGGAGTTTAGTCGGTATTAATGGCTGGTCACCATTCGAGTCCGACACGCCCCCAGTGCACCCCGTGCGGTAGATTGGACCCTACCAATAGCACGTGTACTGGGCTAGGACATAAAGGTCTTCTCCATTGTTAAAAAAAAGACTACCCTTGCTTGGAGGTTGTGTTGGCATACAATGGTGTATGGTCGTGATTTAGGAAATACTTAAGGGTCGTATGTGTATGGCCTAGTATGGCCGTGCATGTATGAAATTTGTTTTTTTGTCGCACTGAACCCCTTAAAGTATGCACAATAAGGAAACCAAGCCATCCAGGTGTAGTCATATAATACGCTGAGTGACAGGCAGAGTCATGCACTACGCATGTACTGCGAGCGATGGCATCATAAGACACAGTCCGAACTTATTGAAAATACCAGCGTAGGTAAAAAGTTGCTTACGCTGGTCTGCACTGCAAGCGACAGGCAGAGTCATGCACTACGCATGTACTGCGAGCGATGGCATCATAAGACACAGTCCGAACTTATTGAAAATTCCTTATGCTGGTCTGCACTGCAAGCGACAGGCAGAGTCATGCACTACGCATGTACTGCGAGCGATGGCATCATAAGACACAGTCCGAACTTATTGAAAATTCCTTACGCTGGTCTGCACTGCAAGCGACAGGCAGAGTCATGCACTACGCATGTACTGCGAGCGATGGCATCATAAGACACAGTCCGAACTTATTGAAAATACCAGCGTAGGTAAAAAGTTGCTTACGCTGGTCTGCACTGCAAGCGACAGGCAGAGTCATGCACTACGCATGTACTGCGAGCGATGGCAATATGAGAGATAGACCAGAGTTGGGTAAATTGTAAAACACATCGATACCGTCCATCTTCGACTGCGAGAGCGACCGTCGGTAGCAAGTGAACATGTGGAAGATCCGCACAAAGAGGAATGGAAAATGTATCTCACTGTACCTGTGCCTAGGCAGACCGATACCAGCCCGATTGGGTTGATTGCTGCCGCACAAAGCAGAATGCCGATCTGCCCGCAGAACAAACAGCGTAACGACCATGTACGTTTAGCTTGTTTGCATGATGATAGGGCATGTTAAATGTAATAGGTGTATCGCTCGGATGGAATGCGCCGACGCATACACCATACCTTGGCTGATCCACTCGGCCGTAGGGGTGGTGATGATTTTTAGCATTGTAAATGGTGTTAGTAAACTTATTGCATATTTGATAAAAATCTATCTATGGGTGGTGTGACGTTGTATAAATTCATCAAATGTACAATACAATCAATGATTCGGTTCACATCGAAACAGCGGGCGGAGGTAGTAATGTTATACGCGGCGAATGGTAGTTCCATTGTGTCAGCTCAGCGGGCATATGGTGAAAAACACCCTGGCGAACAAGTGCCGTGTGCCAAGACTATTCGTCGGTGGGTGTCAAATTTTGCTGAACATGGCACAGTGAACGATCGACCCCATGCCGTTCATCGACGTGCAATACATTCCAATGAACTGGTTGATGCGGTCAGAGAGAGTGTCGCGCAAAATCCAACTGAGTCGTATCGCCGTCGCGCGCAGCAGTTTGGGGTCAGTGGTACCACTATGCGGCGCATCTTGAAACATGATTTGCACTTGTTTCCTTATAAGATGCAAGTAACGCAAAGATTATTGCCAGCGGACTATGCACGTCGTATGCAATATGGCAAAACAGTCGCTCAAGTGGTAGCCACTGAACCTGATTTCTGGAAGCAAATATTGATGACCGACGAGGCTCATTTCACATTGTCGGGCGGAGTTAATAAGCAAAATAGGCGTATTTGGGCCACACCGAATACACACCGGATTCATGAGACGCCATTACATGATCAAAAGGTGACGGTGTGGGCCGGCGTTTGTGCTAAAACCATAATTGGACCTTTTTTTTAAAGAAAATGAGCCAATCGATGGGAAGCGATATCGGTGGATGTTAGCTCATTATGTATGGCCACAAATGCGCGAAAAGGGCCTTGAGGGTTATTGGTTCCAACAAGACGGTGCGCCATGTCACACGGCTGCTCAAACAATTGGGGTTTTGCAGAAAAAATTCCCAGGGCGTGTGGTGTCGAAGGGAGGCGACATTGACTGGCCACCGCGGTCTCCAGATTTAACACCTCCCGACTTCTTTTTATGGGGCTATTTGAAAAGCAAAGTATACGCCAATAATCCTCAGACCCTTCTCGAGCTTAAGGATAACATTCGAACTGAGATACGTGCCATACCTCCCGAGATGCTCGAGAAGGTTATGGACAATGCAGCAAAAAGGGCACATAGTGCGGTGGTTCATGGAGGCGGTCACTTGGTCGACGTGGTGTTTAAACACTAGTATGGAGCATGATTTGCAGAGTGCGAGCGGCTATTTGCCCGTGTGATATTCTACCTAGAGGGTGGTTTCGTTGTATTGTACATTTGATGTGGTTTATATACCGTCACACAAGATGGTGCACCCTGTATATATATATATATATATATATATATATATATATATATATATATATATATATATATATATATATATATATATATATATATATATATATATATATATATATATATATATATATATATATATATATATATATATATATATATATATATATATATATATATATATATATATATATATATATATATATATATATATATATATATATATATATATATATATATATATATATATATATATATATATATATATGATTTGACACCAAGACGGTGGACATGATTGTTGGTTTCGGAATCTAAAGGAGAGGGAGGGTCTCTGATGCAATATCTATCAATTACTTCAAAAATCTAAAATTTTGTTGCATTTATATTTACCAGCACATACATGAAATGGCAAGAATTTAATTGATAGAGATCTATTACGCGAATGACAATATAATACTGATTGATTGCATGAATTTGTCGAAAATTAAATTGAAAATTAAATTGAAAATTGCACTTGCGATCGCTTCATCTGAAGTTAAATCAACATTGCTGGATTATGGACGAACAGCTCTGCCCTAAAACAGCCACTAAATCTTGCGCTTGCGGAAAACGTTACTTACAATATCAATCAAAATTCGGATGTAAGCAAAATGCTGAAAAAATGCAACACTGTTATATAGGACGATTTCACGATGACGCATAAAAGGAGCTAATCGAATATTTGGTGGCGTGGTCCGCGATCTTCGTCAAATTTTATCCGCTAGTCGACACCTACTGATGAAATCAGTTCTTGCTTAAGGGGGTAGGATTATTGTTAAAAAAATTATCGTGCTTAAAAAAATTGGCGATACCGAGAGTGTTAGTCTATTCAGACAATAATGCAACATTTAAGAAATATTTTCCTTAATGTTCACCGCAAAATATTGAAAATCTTCAGGAGACACCACGAATAAATGCAATGAACAGAATAACTCTAAATCTACTGAACCAAATTGTTTGAAATTTTGCACAGCTCTCCTTCATATCATAACATCATTAAAGATCATAGCTTTGTTCAAAAAAATAAGTTTCATGATTTTTTTTAGCGAAAATTGCATTTTTAGCTACAGAATGCTATAAAAAATTTAAAGAACAAGTAAAAAATAAAAGCTTCGATCAATACCTGGGGATATGTAGAAGAACTGTGCAAACCTTGAAAACGATTGGTCCAATATATCTTGATTTATGATGTACACCCCAAAGCAAGTTTTCAACGAGATACCACCAGAGATTCTCTGTCACTGGCTCAATTTTTAGTATTCTCCTATGATATTTGAAGAAATACTGTTCAATTGTGCAGTGAGTATATAGAAAGTGAAGGAATATACTAACACTCTCTGTATCGCCAAAATACTTTTTTTAAATGCAACATTTTTTATGAATTAACTTTACCCACCACCAACACTCCGTTATGGCTTCGTATCATTGGAAATATGTTTCGAAAACAGAACTTTTCACTATATGTGCATACTTTTATTGAATGATTCTTACAGTCACCTTCGCAGGTTAATTCGCCAAAAAAGTTAGACATATGGGTTGGGAAAATGTTAATCGATGCAACAATAACTTGCACCACATTTCCACATGATTTTGTAAAATAATACAATCTGTTGAAGAATTAATCGATTGCGTACATTGACTTCAATTTCATACACTACTCCATCCAAAATAAAATCGATGGTAATTCTGTTACACATATAAATCTATGGATTATCGTGTTAAATTATTTAATTCAGTCGATCCACCATGCTTTCAGGAGTATTGGTTTTATACGTAACCAACCCAGCAGTCTCCGTCAGACGAAGGTTTTTATATTTAATCGAAAGAATAAAGTTCTTTCTACGAATTTTTACGATTAAGGAAGTTGCTTAAGGTGTAAATTGATAAAAAAATATTCGAAAATTGACAATAACTTTGTTGTTTCGAGAGCTACAGATTCATCGTTGTTGTAAAAATGTGTATTTTATCGCTTTTAACAACTTTGTAGAAGACACTTTTAATAATAAAAAGTAATCGTAAAAAGTTATATTCGAAAAACTGTTTTGAAGGGGACTATCCCAAGCAAACCTACATATCTCGCTACTGTTACTATATAGAGCTTTAGTATCTTCAGTAAAGATTATCACAATAATATTTTCTAGAACTTTACTGTGAAGACAGTGAGCTTCTAGCTAAATTATTTGGGTAAATAAATTTTCTATCTCACTTTTAGGGGATTAATCACTCAATTCATTATATCAAAAGATGCATCTATTTATATCCAGAAACTTCTTCGAAAAAATCCATTCTCCAAAACCAATGAATCAGGAGTTATTGAATTTTGATCATTGATCGTTTTGCAACACTGTGCACCGCATGTGTTGCAATTGAAACTTTGTGTGTCTATTATTTTAGTTACTGCGAAACAACGACCCACCACAACTGTGCTTTGGTTGAAAAATTTCATTCAAGTTGCCATTGTAACTAGAAAATATAAAGGAGCAGATGTACTGCTACCTCGAATTCGAATGATATTAAGATATTAGATTAGATTTCACACGATTGTGTGTGGGAAAACAGAGCAATTAATTTAATTGTGCTCCAGGTGGTCAAGCTAAGAACATTGTCTATCCGCGAGCAAAATTTTTTGTTATTTTTAGTATTTTTAAAATATTTCGTTTAGTCCTGATGGGTGTAGTGAAGCGCACCGGGTTACAGCTAGTATATATATATATATATATATATATATATATATATATATATATATATATATATATATATATATATATATATATATATATATATATATATATATGTATATATATATATATATATATATATATATATATATATATATATATATATATATATATATATATATATATATATATATATATATATATATATATATATATATATATATATATATATATATATATATATATATATATATATATATATATATATATATATATATATATATATATATACTAGCTGTAACCCGGTGCGCTTCGCTACACCCATCAAATGAAATATTTTAAAAATACTAAAAATAACAAATATTTTTGCTCGCGGATAGACAATGTTCTTAGTTTGACCACCTGGAGCACAATTAAATTAATTGCTCTGTTTTCCTACACACAATCGTTTGAAATCCCTTGATATCATTCGAATTCGAGGTAGCAGTACATCTGCTACTTTATATTTTCTAGTTACAATGGTCGCTTAAATGAAATTTTTCAACCAAAGCACAGTTGTGGTGGGTCCATGTTGCGCAGTAACTAAAATAATAGGCACACAAAGTTTCAATTGCAACACATCAGGAATCAGGAATCAGTAGCGTCTGGCTCAAATGGCACGTTCCTTATGTTGATCGGAGATTTGTGCCTTGCCAAGAATCGTCTTTTCATCATTTTCCTGATGGGAAGGATTGCAGAAGTGGTAAGGTTAGGGGTAAGGAAAACAACGACATAGAACAATTAAAACAGAGCATTCTGCACCCCCGGAATGATGCTAAACGATCTGCAGGTGTTACAACAGCTGGAATAAAACTTCCAACCCCCGGAGGGATTTAGAACCTCTACTCAAACAGTGAGCGGATATATCAACATCCCCGAGGGGATATTGAGATAACAGAACGATAACACCCCCGAAGAGATATTGTCATTCAAATACGGCTAAAAAACTATAGCTCTTTACCACACTGGGTTAGGAACAAAAGCATATCCTTAAATTTCAGCTCTCTGTACATAGGTTCATCTATGTATGGAGAACCAAAAATCCGGATGCGCAATTGCATTAATACAGGGCAATTGCATATCAAATGATATGATGTTCCGTAATCGGATTCACAAAGATCACATGAATAATACTCAGCGCGTTGAATAGTAGCCATGTGATAATTGAGTTCGCAACAAATTTCTTGACATTTTCGGACTCACATCCGGCAGAAAAGCCTTTGTTTGAGCAAGTTTGCAAGCTACGCCAATGGTTGGCATGTTCGAATGCAGCCCAAGAGCGAATCTTGTGCTTTATCCAACTTATTGACAGTGGTAGAACTGGTTCTGGACCAACGAAATCAGTCGCAGCGCCAGCTCTAGCCAATTCGTCCGCCCATTCATTTCCAGTAATACAGGAATGACCGGGTACCCATAGAAGGTAGATAGCATTTGAAATGCTAAGTTCTTCGATTTGAGTTCGACATGCGATTACTAATTTCGATCTCGAATCTGCCGAGCTAAGTGCTTTCAGGGCAGCCCGACTGTCAGAGCAAAAATAGATTCTTTTACCGCAAATTCCCTGTTGAAGTGCGGATTGTACGCCACACAGAATCGCAAAGATTTCTGCTTGGAATACGGTACAGTATCTACCAAGCGAATGAGATTGGTTTAATCTCATCTCATGACAATAGACACCAGCTCCGGTTCGGCCCTCCAATAAAGAATAATGAACTACGTATTCTTCAAGTTGTCGCTCCATCCAGCCAGACAGCCATTCCTCACGAAGAGGAATTCTCACATTGAAAGTTTTAGAGGGAAAACTACATGTGAGTGTAAGGTCACTGGGAGCAAGTGTATATTCATCCCAAGTAACCATTTGGGGCCACAGTCTTGTGTGGCTAGTTACACGATCTATTGGGTTACTGTTCCAGAGCCCAGTAATCTTAAGACGGTATGCACAAGAAAGTGCTTCTTGTTTCAGAAACACATGTAGTGGTTTTATGTTCAAGAGCGCCTCGAGAGCAGCAGTAGGTGTTGTCGAGAACGCACCAGTCATCGCCATCAAGACCATCCTCTGAAGATGGTTTAAATTTGATTGGATTGTCATGACTTCTCCCTTCTGCCACCAAACAAGGCACCCGTATGCCAGTATTGGTCTAACAATTGTTGTGTAGATCCACTGAATGTACTTGGGTTTGAGTCCCCGAGATTTGCCGAAAGCCCGTCTACATTGGCCAAAGGCCATGCAAGCTTTCTTGATCCTGAAATCGATGTGAGCTGTCCAATTAAGTTTTGAGTCGAGAATTACCCCAACGTACTTAACTTGATCTTCGACAATAATTTCAGAGTAAAAAAAAACTGCAATGGACGAGCTCCGGTTTTAATCCTTCGTTGCGTGAAAAGCACCATTGAGGTTTTAGTTGGATTAACTGATGGTCCAACATGAAGACACCACCGCTCAACAACACATAAGGCTTGTTGCATCAAATCAAAAAGTGTGTTAATGCAAATACCGGTGATCATTATATGATAATCATCGGCGAAACCATACGTCGGAAACCCAAGCTCATTTAGTTTTCTCAACAAGCTATCGGCGACAAGGTTCCATAGAAGTGGTGACAGCAAACCACCTTGAGGACATCCGCAGACGCTCAGTTTCCTCATCTCTACTTGTCTTAACGATGAGCACAGATGCCGGTTGCTAAGCATTGCGTGTATCCAGTTCGTGATATATGAAGGTACTCCATGATCTCGTGCTGCTTCCAAAATGGATTCGAAAGACACGTTGTCAAAAGAACCTTCAATATCGAGAAAAACTCCTAAACTTGATTGCTTTTGTGAAAAAGCTTTTTCAATGTTGTAGACAACATTGTGTAACAGGGTGGTAGTAGACTTCCCCCGCTGATATGCATGTTGCATTGCATGCAGCGGGTGCTCGCCCAAGCTACCATAGCGAATGTAGTGGTCGATTAAACGTTCCACTGATTTGAGAAGGAAGGAGGTCAGACTGATAGGTCTAAAGCTCTTTGCCTCCTCATAAGTGACGCGGCCACCGTTGGGAATGAATTTGACAGTTATTTCCATAACTGACATACTTCACCCCGCCGGATGCCACGCGGCCTCTAGGCTGGTTTTGTCCGGAGAAAGATAATAGAGTTATCAACCTCCTAGTGGACCACAGCCAGTTACTGGGGAGTTCGCCCGGCTCTTCCCAGGCTCCGTTCGCCATTGAGAATATTTGAAACCCCCTCAACAATTTTACCCATAGCACGGGTCGCATGACACTATGGAATTGGGGTTCCCTGTTTGGTGTTACCACCGGAACAGGTAGTCCGTAGTGTAATTCTTAGCCGTTTGAAACAACCACTACCGACACTACACGGCTTATCTAGGCTGTTCGGAGAAAGAAGCTGACATTGATGGACAGCTCCCATAGATGGCCGAACAGCTACACGAATATATATATATATATATATATATATATATATATATATATATATATATATATATATATATATATATATATATATATATATATATATATATATATATATATATATATATATATATATATATATATATATATATATATATATATATATATATATATATATATATATATACTAGCTGTAACCCGGTGCGCTTCACTACACCCATCAAACGAAATATTTTAAAAATACTAAAAATAACAAATATTTTTGCTCGCGGATAGACAATGTTCTTAGTTTGACCACCTGGAGCACAATTAAATTAATTGCTCTGTTTTCCTACACACAATCGTTTGAAATCCCTTGATATCATTCGAATTCGAGGTAGCAGTACATCTGCTCCTTTATATTTTCTAGTTACAATGGTCGCTTAAATGAAATTTTTCAACCAAAGCACAGTTGTGGTGGGTTCATGTTGCGCAGTAACTAAAATAATAGGCACACAAAGTTTCAATTGCAACACATGCGGTGCACAGTGTTGCAAAACGATCATGATCAAAATTCAATAACTCCTGATTCATTGGTTTTGGAGAATGGATTTTTTCGAAGAAGTTTCTGGATATAAATAGATGCATCTTTTGATATAATGAATTGAGTGATTAATCCCCTAAAAGTGAGATAGAAAATTTATTTCCCCAAATAATTTAGCTAGAAGCTCACTGTCTTCAGTAAAGTTCTAGAAAATATTATTGTGATAATCTTTACTGAAGATACTAAAGCTCTATATAGTAACAGTAGCGAGATATGTAGGTTTGCTTGGGATAGACCCCTTCAAAACAGTTTTTCGAATATAACTTTTTACGATTACTTTTTATTATTAAAAGTGTCTTCTACAAAGTTGTTAAAAGCGATAAAATACACATTTTTACAACAACGATGAATCTGTAGCTCTCGAAACAACAAAGTTATTGTCAATTTCCGAATATTTTTTTTTATCAATTTACATCTTAAGCAACTTCCTTAATCGTAAAAATTCGTAGAAAGAACTTTATTCTTTCGATTAAATATAAAAACCTTCGTCTGACGGAGACTGCTGGGTTGGTTACGTATAAAACCAATACTCCTGAAAGCATGGTGGATCGACTGAATTAAATAATTTAACACGATAATCCATAGATTTATATGTGTAACACAATTACCATCGATTTTATTTTGGATGGAGTAGTGTATGAAATTGAAGTCAATGTACGCAATCGATTAATTCTTCAACAGATTGTATTATTTTACAAAATCATGTGGAAATGTGGTGCAAGTTATTGTTGCATCGATTAACATTTTCCCGATCCATATGTCTAACTTTTTTTGGCGAATTAACCTGCGAAGGTGACTGTAAGAATCATTCAATAAAAGTATGCACATATAGTGAAAAGTTCTGTTTTCGAAACATATTTCCAATGATACGAAGCCATAACGGAGTGTTGGTGGTGGGTAAAGTTCATTCATAAAAAATGTTGCATTTAAAAAAAGTATTTTTGCGATACAGAGAGTGTTAGTATATTCCTTCACTTTCTATATACTCACTGCACAATTGAACAGTATTTCTTCAAATATCATAGGAGAATACTAAAAATTGAGCCAGTGACAGAGAATCTCTGGTGGTATCTCGTTGAAAACTTGCTTTGGGGTGTACATCATAAATCAAGACATATTGGACCAATCGTTTTCAAGGTTTGCACAGTTCTTCTACATATCCCCAGGTATTGATCGAAGCTTTTATTTTTTTCTTGTTCTTTAAATTTTTTATAGCATTCTGTAGCTAAAAATGCAATTTTCGCTAAAAAAATCATGAAACTTATTTTTTTGAACAAAGCTATGATCTTTAATGATGTTATGATATGAAGGAGAACTGTGCAAAATTTCAAACAATTTGGTTCAGTAGATTTAGAGTTATTCTGTTCATTGCATTTATTCGTGGTGTCTCCTGAAGATTTTCAATATTTTGCGGTGAACATTAAGGAAAATATTTCTTAAATGTTGCATTATTGTCTGAATAGACTAACACTCTCGGTATCGCCAATTTTTTTAAGCACGATAATTTTTTTAACAATAATCCTACCCCCTTAAGCAAGAACTGATTTCATCAGTAGGTGTCGACTAACGGATAAAATTTGACGAAGATCGCGGACCACGCCACCAAATATTCGATTAGTTCCTTTTATGCGTCATCGTGAATTCGTCCTATATAACAGTGTTGCATTTTTTCAGCATTTTGCTTACATCCGAATTTTGATTGATATTGTAAGTAACGTTTTCCGCAAGCGCAAGATTTAGTGGCTGTTTTAGGGCAGAGCTGTTCGTCCATAATCCAGCAATGTTGATTTAACTTCAGATGAAGCGATCGCAAGTGCAATTTTCAATTTAATTTTCAATTTAATTTTCGACAAATTCATGCAATCAATCAGTATTATATTGTCATTCGCGTAATAGATCTCTATCAATTAAATTCTTGCCATTTCATGTATGTGCTGGTAAATATAAATGCAACAAAATTTTAGATTTTTGAAGTAATTGATAGATATTGCATCAGAGACCCTCCCTCTCCTTCAGATTCCGAAACCAACAATCATGTTCACCGTCTTGGTGCCAAATCATATATATATATATATATATATATATATATATATATATATATATATATATATATATATATATATATATATATATATATATATATATATATATATATATATATATATATATATATATATATATATATATATATATATATATATATATATATATATATATATATATAGCTAAAAAAAGGTTCTTCAGTACACCCCCTCCTCCCTTTCCTCGGCTTCGATACTTCTAACCCTCCCCATCGTGCACAAAAACCACCCCATGACCATCTCCTTGCACCACATTTCCACATGATTTTGTAAAATAATACAATCTGTTGAAGAATTAATCGATTGCGTACATTGACTTCAATTTCATACACTACTCCATCCAAAATAAAATCGATGGTAATTCAGTTACACATATAAATCTATGGATTATCGTGTTAAATTATTTAATTCAGTCGATCCACCATGCTTTCAGGAGTATTGGTTTTATACGTAACCAACCCAGCAGTCTCCGTCAGACGAAGGTTTTTATATTTAATCGAAAGAATAAAGTTCTTTCTACGAATTTTTACGATTAAGGAAGTTGCTTAAGGTGTAAATTGATAAAAAAAAATATTCGAAAATTGACAATAACTTTGTTGTTTCGAGAGCTACAGATTCATCGTTGTTGTAAAAATGTGTATTTTATCGCTTTTAACAACTTTGTAGAAGACACTTTTAATAATAAAAAGTAATCATCTGAGTTGGAAACACCGTTCCGTACGGTATCAACAACGCGCATACGGGAATTAAACACAGTGTTTTTTCAGTGTTTTTCGCGCTATCCGCGGTCTAGTTGCTGACAAATAGCTGAGTGAAGTGATTCTCCAGTGATTAAAGTTGAAAGAATTGTGAAAATCGGTGAAGAAACGGCTTAATTAAGTGGTTTTTAGTTTTTACCCACGCGGTACTAAGGCATAAATAAACAGCCATCGCAGTGCTACCTACTGGACCGACCGGCCCGTGTCATTCACTCGCTGTGGATGCCGGTCGCGTGTGTGACGGTGTGCTGAACGGGGGATATTTTTGAAGCCGTAAAAAAGTGAAAAGTTTTTAAAAAATATTGAATTTTTTTTTTTACGTTGGATTTGGTGGTATTTGAGATACCAATACAGTGTGTATCAATATTAGTACGGTACAGTGCGTGTCAAAAGTGTTGGAACGGCACAAAAATCAAAATCGTCAAAGTGCGTTTTTCTTGCTCGTATTACTATCTAGTGGCTGCGTAGAAGCTAGTAAGCGAGCAGATTCATCACTGCGCACCTACAGTGTGTCCCAAAATTGTGGGAACACTCGTAAACCGTCGACGTTGAGGGGGCAATTAAGGTAGGATCTTTCTTTTTTTGCCTTTTTGTCTATTTGGGGGTGGTATCGGGTGACCGTGCCAAAGAGTATTTTCCAACGTCTGGTGGTGTAATCCAAGATGGCGGCCGCTAGTAGCGGTGATCCGGGTGGGTCGAGAACGAGAAGACTACCAGAGTACATGGACCCAACGAACAAATTTGGTGAACTGACATTCCTGCAGCTGACAGGTAAAGACGGTGTACCATTGCCAAGAAACCCGTTTATCATTGGGAAATCGGTTGAGGTTGCCGCTGGAGGTCCAATTGAAGGTGCGAATACCGAAGCTCAGGGGACACGGTATACCCTTCGAGTTCGGAACCCAGCCCAAGTTGCCAAACTTATGAAAATGACCAAGCTCATGGACGGTACTGATGTTGTGGTTGAATCCCATCCGAATCTGAACGTAAGCAGATGCGTAATTTCCTGCTACGATCTGATTCACTTGGAAGAAAAGGAAGTCTTACAAGAAATTCTAAGCCAGGGAGTGATTCGTGTGCAGCGAATTACACGTAAAGAAGCCGAAAACAGAGTGAATACGCCAGCACTCATCTTGACTTTCTGCAAGACCACATACCCGGAATACATGAAGATCGGTTTGCTTCACGTCCCAACTCGCCCGTACTTCCCAAACCCGATGCTCTGCTATGGTTGCTTTAAATACGGCCATACGCGTGTTCGCTGTCCTGGCCCGCAACGTTGTCCTAACTGCTCTGGAGAACATCAAAGCGAAGAAAAATGTCGAGCACCCCAGTTTTGTCTAAATTGTAAAGGAGATCACCAACCAACAAGCCGCCAATGTCCAAATTACAAAAAGGAAGTAGAGGTTATAAAAATAAAAATCCGCGACAATTTGACATTCCCGGAAGCGCGCAAACGAGCTGAACAGCAAAATCTAGGAAGTTACGCCCAGGCTGCAGCGCAATCAAATGAGATCCTGAATAAATTGAAAGAACTGGAGCAGACAATGAAGAAGAAGGATGAGCAGATCGTTAAGCTTCTGGCAGAGAACAAACGCAAGGACGAGAAAATTGAGCAAATGATGGCGTACATCAAACAACATTCCGCCAGCCAAGAAAAACCACAGCACAGTAAAGAACAAAAACCAACGAATCAGACTGCCGGGCCAATAACACGATCCAGGAACAACTCACCAGCGATAAATACGGACTCAAAACGAGGAAGACCACAGAAACAACAAACCCCGTTCAGCAAACCAACGGCAACCTCACCGGATAACCTAAGCCCACCACCAAAAAAAACCGCTGCCACTACCACCAACGAAACTATGGAATATTCAGACGATGAAATTGAGATTACCGAGACGCCTCCTAGCCAGCCTCTTCGATGATTCTCATTTTCATCAACGTTTGGATACCAACGACAACCCACGCACGAATACTGACCACGAGATAGATCGGTTTGGAAGAGAGGAAAGTGTAGTACTCCTTCCAACGCAAGCACAGCAGGATGAAGGAACTATCCGGGCCGTCATACCCCGACCCGTTGATAGTGAATTCACCTCTGTGGCCGATAGGAACACCGATTTCACCACTACAGCTTGTAAACCAGCAGACCAAAAACCCACGATCGACGAACAGAAGGAGATCAGCAGAACTACACAAAGTCTATCCCCAGTGCCGACCGCAGTCGGTGTTCGTGAGCATAATAGTGTAGTTTGTACGACAGCGGTTGGCACTGTGGGGCTGGACCTTCCTCAGGTCAGTTCCGAAATTGTCAATCCCCTTGCAGGTACTGCTTGTTCTGATGTTCTTCCAGGTTTGACTGACAACATCGACGACACGCTCCTTCCACATCACCACATGCTGTCGCCCGGAGAAGGTCCATCGAGATATTCGTTTCGGGATGGAACAGCTGCCAACACAACAGTAGCGTCGAAGCAAACATCGAAAACTACACAAAGTCTTTCCCCAGTGCCGGTCGCTGTCGGCAATTCTGGAAGTAATCGTGTAGTAGTTTCGACAGCGGCTGGCACTGTGGGGCTAGACGTCCCACAGGTCAGTCCTATTCCACCTCGCTTACGAACGGATTCTGTTGCGTTTTATCCTGTTACAGATGTGAACAGCACGAATCGAACGAGTAACCGGTTTGGGGAAGAAGAGAAGAAAGTAGCTTCCCCACTTCATCATGAAGGGATCGACCGGGGGGAAGAGGACTGTCCCTACCTCCCGGATATACAGTCCTCGCAATTCTCCTCCTGGCTTTCCGCCGGTGAAGGCACATCACAACAGCAGTTCCAGAACACCGATCTCCCAACCACGTCGAGGAATCCTGTCGGCGAGCCAATACGATCTCGTAGACGTTCGCCATCAACATCGTCGTCGTCAGCGACAATCACCACTCGCAACAGCAAAAGTTTCGCACTGCAGTGGAACATTCGGGGTCTGCGCTGCAATATCAGTGACCTTAAGCAGCTGATCGCCCAATACGAACCGAGCTTGATAGCGTTACAAGAAACAAAGCTGGACAACCGAGTGATCTCAGCAGATTTCGTCGGTAACAACTACACTCTACTACTTGAGACTGGGAGTCGCCGATACTGGCAACAAGGGGTAGGGCTCGCCATTCGGGATGGTGTACCCTTCGAGAGACTTGAGGTCGGTGGCAATATTCAAGCAATCGCTGTTCGGATACAACTGCCACATCAAATGACGGTGGTGTCGATCTACGTCCCTCCCAGTACTCAACAATGTCAAGAGCAGCTGGGAGAATTCTTTGAGCAGCTCCCACGTCCGGTACTTGTACTGGGCGACTTCAACGCGCACCATATCTGCTGGGGTTCCAATAAATCTACTGCACTAGGCTACTTTATCGTCGAGAAAACATTGTCGGAAAGACTAGTCATTCTCAACGACGGATCACATACCCGGATTGATCCAGCTACCGGTGTCACTTCAGCTATTGACCTCTCTATCTGTGCTGAAACTGTAGCCTCGAAATTTATTTGGCGAACTCTCCCGGACACCCATAATAGTTACCATTTTCCAATTCTCGTTTCCACTCCCGGACTGTCACATACTCCAACGAAATAACAGAAATGGATCTACGACCAAGCGGATTGGACAACTTTCGAACATCTAACCGCCAGCGCTATTCGACCGGGTGCCGAAATATCAATTGACTGTTTCGTTGACCGTTTGATTAAAGCAGCAAACACTGCGATACCCCGCACAACCGGTAGAGTCGGTCCAAAAGCGGTTCCGTGGTGGTGTCCGGAGGTTAAAGCGGCCATCAAAACGAGAAGAAAAACACTGAGAGCACTAAGGCGTATTCAAGCAGAAGACCCACGGAAAGCCGATGCACTAAAACACTTCCAAGAGGCGCGTGCAGCTGCACGAAAGTCGATCCATGATGCCAAACAGCGATCATGGGAGGAATTCGTCACGAAGATATCTCCGAGTTCCACTGCGACGGAGATGTGGCAGACAGTGAACAGGTTGAGAGGGAAACGTCAGCATCGACCAACTGTCATCAAGCGATCTAGCGGCTACACGGATAAGGCTGAAGAAGTAGCTGAAGAACTGGCACAACATTACAGCGAACGATCCGCCACCTCCAGCTACTCGCCATTGTTCCAAAGAGAGAAGGAAAAGGCCGAACGAAACCGCGTGAATTTCTCGCCAGATACCGACGATACTTACAACACAGACTTCACTCTGAACGAGCTGCTTTGGGCACTCGATAGAGGACGAAGTGGCTCTTCAGGCCCGGACTGCATCGGTTATCCAATGCTTCAGCGACTGCCGTTGTCGGTGAAAACTGCCATGTTGGAACTATTCAATAGAATATGGCGTAGTGGCGTGTTTCCACCCTGTTGGCGAACTGGAATCATCGTACCAATTCCAAAGTCAAACTCGAATGACGCGGGTCCAGCTGCATTCCGTCCAATAACCCTAACGAGCTGTATGGCGAAGGTTTTCGAGCGAATAGTCAACCGACGGCTGACCACCGAACTAGAGGCGAACGGGCATCTCGACAAACGACAACATGCCTTCAGGTCCGGTCGGGGCACTGACACATATTTTGCGGAGTTGGAGAGGTCATTACCCGACCGTGACGAGCACTGTCTGATAGCGTCGCTTGACTTGTCCAAGGCTTACGATACCACGTGGAGGTATGGCATACTACGAACACTAAAGAAATGGCACATACGCGGTAGAATGATCAACGTGTTGAACAGCTTCCTGACAGAAAGATCGTTCCAGGTTAATGTAGAGGGTTACTTATCGCCAGCGCATCCGCTGGAAAACGGTGTGCCACAAGGCTCAGTGCTCTCGGTTACGCTGTTTCTCGTGGCCATTCAACCCATCTTTCGCGTGGTTCCGAACACTGTGAAGATCTTGTTGTACGCCGACGATATCCTACTCGTAGTTTGGGGGAAGAAAGACCAGCCGCTTTATCGAAAGCTTCAGTCAGCAGTAAAAGCCGTCCATGAATGGGCAAGAAGTGTTGGATTTACGATATCTGCAACAAAATCCAGCATCTTCTATTGTAGCCCTAATGCCCGTCGTGCACCCAGTCAAGCAATCACGATAGATCGAGTTGCTATACCGACAGAAACACGCCTGAAAATTCTCGGCGTTACCCTCGATCGATCACTCAACTTCGCAGCGCACTGCAAATTGACGAAGAAGGCATGCGAATCTAGGCTGCGCATCCTGAAGATGATCGGTGCCAAACTTCCCCGTGGTCAACGCTCATCTTTACTGCGAATTGGATCCGCAATTATTACTTCGCGACTTTTGTACGGTATAGGAATCGTTAGTAGGGGTGGAGATGCTGTCATCAAAACCCTAGCACCCGCATACAACAAGATGATCAGATATGCATCTGGAGCATACGTCACCAGTCCTATCATAGCCATTATGGCTGAAGCAGGTACTCTACCGTTAGATCTTCTCATTCTCCAAACTGTAGCCCAATTAGCCATCAGAATGTTGGGAAACAGCAGAGAGAATGCTGACCTTCCCCTGGTTTGCCGAGCTTCCGAACGTTTGACAGAAATAGTCGGAACTGCTCTCCCAAACATCTACACCCGAACGCGACTATCTGATCGAAAGTGGTACGACCGCACACCCCAGATCCTTTGGGAAATCAAGAAGCGCGTAAAAGCTGGAGACCCCTCGGGTATTGTTCGTCCAGTTGTTCAAGAGCTCCTGACAAATCATCTCAGCCGTTAACAATCGTCTACACAGATGGCTCGAAAGACGATACCGCAGTAGGCGCCGGAGTTTTTGGAGAACACTTCCAACAGTCACTTGGTCTTCCACAGCAATGCAGTGTCTTCTCGGCAGAGGCATTCGCAATAAAAACAGCGCTAACAACATTCAACACGGTCAGCGACTTAGTAATAATGTCCGATTCGGCCAGCTGTTTATCGGCAATCGAAGCCGGCACATCCCAGCACCCGTGGATCCAGGAAATTGAAAACCTGCTACGAAATCGTTCAATCAAGCTTTGCTGGATTCCAGGTCACGCTGGCATCCGTGGCAACGAGGAGGCAGACAGACTCGCTGGAGAAGCGAGGAACATTGCTCCGTTAGCTATATCTGTTCCGGGGGCAGACGCCGTCAAGCATATAAAAACAGCTATCCGAAACCAATGGTACCGTCGGTGGTCAGCGTCCACTGAAGTAAAACTTCGTGAACTTTAATTCGACACAGTGAAGTGGACTGACCGCGAGAATTCGGCCGAACAGCGAGTTCTTACCCGGCTTCGAATAGGGAATACTCGGCTAACACACGACTTTCTGCTAAAGAAAACTTCACCACCAGTGTGCGACTGCTGTGGGATCGTTGTAGATGTCCGCCATGTAATCCTCCACTGCAGAAAGTACGACGACGTTAGAAGGAAGCACGACATCGAGTCGACTAGTCTGCGAGCGGCTCTGCGCAACGACAGGAAAAATGAGGAGAGTATAGTTAAATTCCTTAAGGAAACTAACCTATTTAAATTGCTATAAATGTATATTTTGATTTGTAACTGCATAACTGAAAACTGCATTGTAAAATTAACAGGTAAAATATTTTCTTCCGACACGAATGCACCCTTCCTTGGTGTAAAGTGTCGTTAATAAACAACAACAACAACAACAATAAAAAGTAATCGTAGAAAGTTAAATTCGAAAAACTGTTTTGAAGGGGTCTATCCCAAGCAAACCTACATATCTCGCTACTTTTACTATATAGAGCTTTAGTATCTCCAGTAAAGATTATCACAATTATAATTTCTAGAACTTTACTGAAGACAGTGAGCTTCTAGCTAAATTATTTGGGGAAATAAATTTTCTATCTCACTTTTAGGGGATTAATCACTCAATTCATTATATCAAAAGATGCATCTATTTATATCCAGAAACTTCTTCGAAAAAATCCATTCTCCAAAACCAATGAATCAGGAGTTATTGAATTTTGATCATGATCGTTTTGCAACATTGTGCACCGCATGTGTTGCAATTGAAACTTTGTGTGCCTATTATTTTAGTTACTGCGCAACATGGACCCACCACAACTGTGCTTTGGTTGAAAAATTTCTTTTAAGCGGCCATTGTAACTAGAAAATATAAAGGAGCAGATGTACTGCTACCTCGAATTCGAATGATATCAAGGGATTTCAAACGATTGTGTGTAGGAAAACAGAGCAATTAATTTAATTGTGCTCCAGGTGGTCAAACTAAGAACATTGTCTATCCGCGAGCAAAAATATTTGTTATTTTTAGTATTTTTAAAATATTTCGTTTGATGGGTGTAGCGAAGCGCACCGGGTTACAGCTAGTATATATATATATATATATATATATATATATATATATATATATATATATATATATATATATATATATATATATATATATATATATATATATATATATATATATATATATATATATATATATATATATATATATATATATATATATATATATATATATATATATATATATATATATATATATATATATATATATATATATATATATATATATATATATATAAATTAAGAACTGTGGGTTAGGAAATTACTTTTCAAAAAAGATTGAAATGCGTGTTCACTGGTCGAGCGTACAAACTGAAGTGATTTTATTAAAATGTCCTATGATGTACAGAGGGCCTCGCATGGCTAACAAAAAGTCCCTACTTCGCGAAATACATTCAGTCGCCTATGTGTGCAGTTTCGGGTGTCTTCAATGCTGACGCTATGTCTCCGGTATACACGTGCGTGGCTCTGGTCATAGTTGTGGTTGCTGCTGATGTTGTTGTTGTTGTTTCTGTTGTAGGACGAAAGCATGGAGTTGGCTCTGGATGGCTTCATGCTTTCACTTTAGGGTTTCAATTTGGAAACCTGTCCTTGCTGCCTTCATTACTCCCTCTTGAGAAGAAGAATCGTCCCGATTCGCTTGTTCGTCTTGGTTCGTTTGTTCCTGCTGAGCTGTGTTGTTTTGACGGTCGGTTAAATTTTGAGAGATTTTTACATTCACCTGCTTTTTTCTTATTAAATAGATAAGGCAGATTGAGCCTAAAATGATACTGAAGCTAGAAATGCTTATAGATGTGTACGTCTGTGTCTTGTAGTGTGAGATGAGTTCCATTTGTCGTCTATTGGCAATGTGTACTTCCTCCAACTTCAGTGGGGTTTCGACCTTTTGCTTTTCGATTATTAACCCATTCAATGGGATAATTGTGGGTGATTCTTGTATAGTGATTTCAGAGTTAGCAAATATAGTGCCATTGACGTAAAGGGTGCAGTTCTGGAATTCTAGCAAATAGGTGCCGGTTAGATTTCTCTTTGGCACATTGCATGTTGTGTCTAAGGTAATATTTATTTATTTATTTATTCCATCTTTGGTGCGGGGCACCACACAGACTATTCCTTAACCTAAAATTGTCACAATAGCAATAAATACATTTACATACATATCATACAATTATAAACAAAACACACGCTTAATTCAACAACGACAACATTAACAAAGTTGAATATTCGAAAAATAACAATGCTAATAAATCATTAAGGTTCCCAAACGCGAAAGTGCTCATGGAATTCCCGAAAACAAATTCCGAGAGGCCAAGAAGTTGGAGACAAAGCTTTACGTTTTAGTTTCATGTCGACCCTAACTTTGAAAGAGATGAACGGCATTGATGTTGCATCCTTCCATTCGGGTACCAACTTTTTCACGTTGACAGCATCACTGCCTAATGACTCCGCTACCATAGAGGCGATTTCATTCTCGCTCACGGTGTTTTTTATTCTTGTGAAGAACAGCCAACAGAGTGATGAGGCAGAATTTCTTCTCATCGAAGAGTGTGCAAATCTCGATACGGTACCGGTGCCTTGAAGTATTCTTGTTGATGACAGATCTGGTGAATTTTCTACTTCCGATGTACTATCGAGACGGACTCGGGAAATCCCGGCGATGGACTCTTGAATGACCACAATCTGTTGTTTCAGTTTGCTTAACTCGTCATGATCGTTTAAAATGTTTTCATCTGTTTGCGATTCTGTGTGAACAGCTACAGAAGGAGCACGGATGGGGAGAAAAGAATCAGCATCGGATATAGCCTGTCTTTTATCGCGAAACGTTCTGAACTGCCTAGCATCGCTCATTATATCTGCGCATGGAGTACACATCCAGAAAATGTTTCGATGTTTATTGCAGCTTAGTGCCTCAGGAACGGTTAATGCAACGCATTCGGCATGGTACTGATCGAAACAAAAACCTTCGCAAACGATAGTATTCTCTCCTGGAGCAAACAAGCCGGCACACTTATTGCAGCTCATCTTTACAGTCTACTAGCAGCAAGCACTGTCTATCGTTTTATTTCCTTCTTCTTGATACAACGCTCATTCGTTTTGTGCGGTGTCTTGAAAGGTTTCTTGCTTTTCGATGGCGGGGAACAAAAATAGCAATTTAGCGACTAATTTCAGCAAAACTACAGTCATCCAGTTAATTAATCGAATTGTAGTGCAATTAATACAACATTTAGAGAGTTCAACTTCACTACAAACAACGCTAACACTGCAAATTTTACAATATATCACGAGCGACGTACAGGCACACCCAGCAGAACTAGACAATAATACTTTCTGCACCTCGTCGTAATATTGGTCACACTTTTCAAAATGACGTGATTACTTGTTAGCATTCTTACTTCAGTGTTGGTTGTGTGGGATTCGAATTGACAATTGCCTGGTGATCCTTTCAGTATTTTAGAAAAACATTTGTCATCAGATACTTCGAGGAGGTTGTCGAGTTTGCATAAAATTTTCGTATTGATGGGTTGGCAGCGATCGGTGATGAAGTAGGTGTTTATCTCGTTGGTTATAATTTCACGACTGGGTAATTTTAACGTTGCATTCCTTACTGGTACTATATCTACTAAAATATGGAAGTATGTTGATTTTTCTAAGAAAGGGACTATAATAATAAATATTAACTTTGATTGGTAGAATAATGCTTTCAAGCCTAAAAACTCGTAAATCTCTTCAACGTTTGCGATTCCTTCACCTTGTTCCTCTAATTTTGTGTTTGCGAAATTTAGTTCTTCTAATGAAAGAATTCTTTCTGAAATAATATCGAGTCTAGCTAATTGGATGGTTTCATGAATGTCTCGAAGGTGTAACAACAGGCGATCTAGATAGGATTGCCACCCCTCCGGGTTTGACCCGGGGACTCCGGTTTTCGGGAGCGATCTCCGGGACTCCGGGTTTCACATCAATTTCTCCGGGTTTGGTGGGAAGAATAATATTTTTATTTTTTTGGAATTAATTGATTCTTTACAAAATATTTAAAAAGTCTGGTTCGGTTTTTTTTCGACTAACCTTCGTTTCAAAGTGGCGAAGATGAGTTCACCAAATATTGTTGATTTCTTTCACAAAGCAATGAATATGAAAAACAAATCAAATTTACTACAAATTAAGGAAAGTAATATTTCGCTATATGCTACAATTGAAATGTAGCATCCTACTAAGTCGCTCAAAATGATGTAAAAAAGTCATTTTGGTGCAATTTTACCAAATCACATCACTGTTAGTGGTGCTTACCACCCGCTGCACCAAGGTATGGCAGATTTATCCAACTGACTAGGTCAACATCAAACGAGTTCTTCTCGTGTTGCTGCTACTCCTGTAGCAACCCTTAACTGTTGGCTAGGGAGGTGAGTTTTGCCCTTTTGTTGTAACCTCTGGTGATGAATAACCGACGACACCACATAGTGCTTAGTGTTAGTTATGGAGGAGGCAATGTTCGTTCGACTTATCCTCCACAGCGAGAGTTGGTGCTTTTGTATTCTTGGCACTTAGTCGGGGAAGTGAAATATTGCACCAGATTAAACCAACAAAATCGTTCATAAATGTGAAAAATTTACAGCTTTACTGCAACGTAGCAATAAAAAGCGATTAAAGTGCTCTAAAATGCCGAGCAATCGCTTTGATTCCAATTTCCGTCTAGTTCCACTCAAAATCCACCACCCCCCCAGGTCAGTGAAAATCTCCGGGTCAAAGCCTCTCCAGAGGTGGCAACCCTAGATCTAGATTTAAATTGAGCTTGAATATTTCTTTGAGGAAATTAAAGTATTGTTACTGGAGTTAGTTCTAGCAGCTATTATGCCTTTGGTTATTTCGTCTTACTGTTTATTAAATTCTTTGATAAGAGTATTTATCCTATCCTATCGGAAAAGATGGAATACTTCCCGTGCTACTGCAAAAGGGATTTGATATTCTTAAACATGTCTTGAAAAAGATTTTGCTTTCCAGTCTTGCTACCGGGTATATCCCGAAAGCATGGCGAGAAATAACTGTTAGATTTATTCCCAAAGGGGGGCGCTCAAGCTATGAAGAAGCCAAGAGTTTTAGGCCTATCAGCTTAAGTTCTTTTCTTCTGAAAGCTTTGGAACGGATAATCGATCATCACATCAGGAACGTTAGTTTAGTTGAATATCCTCTGCACAAAATGCAACATGCATATCAGTGTGGGAAATCCACGATCACTCTGCTTCACGATGTTGTTTACAACATTGAGAAAGCCTTCTCGCTCAAGCAATCTAGCTTGGGTGTATTCCTAGATATTGAGGGTGCTTTTGACAATGTGTCCTTCCAGTCTATTCTGGAAGCGACGCGCGGTCATGGGATACCTGCATGTATGTCAGGTTGGATAAACGCAATGCTTAGTAACCGCATACTTTGCTCGTCACTGCGACAGGCTGAGATACGGAAGTTGAGTATTTGCGGTTGTCCTCAGGGCGGCGTTCTGTCACCTTTGTTATGGAACTTAGTAGCTGACGGCTTGTTGAAGAAACTCAATGAGCTTGGATTTCCAACCTACGGGTTTGCTGACGATTACCAAATACTAATTACTGGATTTTGCATCGGAACAATCTTTGACTTGATGCAACAGGCATTAAGAGCTGTCGAACAGTGGTGTCGACAAGTTAAACTATCAGTTAACCCAAGCAAAACTTCAATGGTTCTTTTCACGAAGAAGCGAATAACAACCGGGGTTCGTCCCTTGCAGTTCTTTGATTCTGAGCTGCTGTGTGCAGATCAAGTCAAATACGTTGGAGTCATATTGGATTCCAAACTGAATTGGTCTGCTCACATTGAGTTCAGAGTCAAGAAAGCGTGCATGGCCTTCGGGCAGTGCAGACGAACTTTTGGAAAGACCTGGGGTCTCAAACCTAAATACATCTATTGGATTTACACGACAATTGTACGTCCAATACTGTCATACGGATGCCTTGTGTGGTGGCAGAGGGGAGAGGTGGTGACAGTCCAGTCAAAGCTAAACCATCTGCAAAGAATGGCGCTCATGGCGTTGACTGGTGCTTTCACCACGACTCCGACTGCTGCTCTTGAGGCAGATTCCAGACTGAATTGGTCTGCTCACATTGAGTTCAGAGTCAAGAAAGCGTGCATGGCCTTCGGGCAGTGCAGACGAACTTTTGGAAAGACCTGGGGTCTCAAACCTAAATACATCTATTGGATTTACACGACAATTGTACGTCCAATACTGTCATACGGATGCCTTGTGTGGTGGCAGAGGGGAGAGGTGGTGACAGTCCAGTCAAAGCTAAACCATCTGCAAAGAATGGCGCTCATGGCGTTGACTGGTGCTTTCACCACGACTCCGACTGCTGCTCTTGAGGCAATAAATATCAAACCATTACACATACACTTAAAACAAGAAGCACTATCATGTGCATACAGACTGCAGGTTACTGGGCTTTGGAACAGTAATCATGTTGATCTTGCTACCAGTCATACACGATTGTGGTCACAAATGGTTACATGGGGTGAAGATATTCTTGCTCCCAGCGATATTACACTCACTTGTAGTTTTCCTTACAGAACATTCCATGTTAAGATTCCCTCTCGAGAGGAGTGGTTGTCTGGCTTTATGGAAAGACAACAACAAACGCAAGTGGTTTGTTACACTGACGGTTCTCTGATGGAGGGACGTGCTGGTGCTGGTGTCTACTGTCGTGAAATGAGACTGGAACAATCTCACTCACTAGGTAGATACTGTACTGTATTCCAAGCAGAAATCTTTGCGATTATGTGCGGGGTGCAATCGGCCCTTCAACTGAGTTTGTCCGGCAGAGTTATAAACTTCTGCTCCGATAGTCAGGCTGCAATCAAGGCCCTTAGCTCAGACAAATCCCGGTCCAAGCTAGTGATCGCGTGCCGAACCCAAATCGAAGAACTAAGCATTGTCAACACTATCTACCTTGTCTGGGTGCCCGGACATTGCGGTATTACTGGAAATGAATGGGCTGACTAATTGGCCAGGGCAGGTTCAGCGATTGACTTCGTTGGTCCTGAGCCCGCGCTGCCAATTTCGACAAGTTGGATAAGGGAAAAAATACGGTCCTGGGCTTCGTCCGAGCACCGCAATTATTGGAGAAATCTACAAACGTGTCGCCAAACAAAGGCGTTTCTAGAACAACCATGCCCAGTGGTTTCGAAAAATCTCTTACATTTTTCGAAGCTCCACTGCGGCATGCTGACCAGGGCTTTAACCGGCCACTGCAAACTCAATTATCACATGGCAACTATTCAGCGCGCTGAGTCCTTTTCATGTGATCTTTGTGAATCCGACTACGGAACTTCATATCATCTGATATGCAACTGCCCAGCGCTAGCGCAATTGCGATTACGAGTCTTCAGCCGTCCTTATATAGACGAAACCATGTTTGGTCGACTGAAACTCAGAGACATACTAAAGTTTCTTATCCAATGTGGTAAAGAGCTTTAGGCTTATTCGCAGGCAAGTTGAACTACTTGTGAGTTTAATTTACCTGTTGTTTATTTTTTGTTTTGTGCTGTTTTTCCCACTCTTCCAAGTCTACTTCCCCACACCTCCTTGTCCTTTCCTTCCGCTCAGGAAATGATGACAACACACGGCAAGGCACAAATCCCCGACTATGTACGGGGAACGTGCCATTTGAGCCAATATATTCTGATTCCTGATTCCTGATAGATCTAGATTTAAATTGAGCTTGAATATTTCTTTGAGGAAGTTAAAGTATTGTTACTGGAGTTAGTTCTAGCAGCTATTATGCCTTTGGTTATTTCGTCTTACTGTTTATTAAATTCTTTGATAAGAGTATTTATCCTATCCTGCAACTGAATATTAATCTTTACCTGCTCATTGTTTTGGATAATTAGCATTTTATTGTCTATCTGCAATTGATTGATATCGTTATTTAAAAGAGTTAAGTTATCGTTATCTAGGTTTCCAGTTATTTGCTTAATTCCGGTTCCAATGAAGTTCAATATTCCTACGGTTTCTAGGTAGTAATTCTGCATATATCTCATGGGCATTCTTGTATTTCATGTCCAATGATTCTACTGTGTCCTGAAGTTCATCAATTGATTTCAGCCCGTTTATTATTATGCCAAGCCTTTTAAAAATCGGTTCATGCGTGTCAAGGTTGATGACATGAAAGATTTTGTGCTCGCCGATTTGTAAAAAGCCATATCCTATATTCAATGCCAACAAACCTGGGTTGTTGTTTAAATCATGAATTTGTATAAAATTTTGGTTTCCTGAAATTATAAGAAGTTTTGTTAGAATGATTGAGAGTATCAAGGTGTCCATCATGGTGAAATCCTGTAAAGAAATAGAGATGTATTAGTTCAGAATTCTACGCATCTTAGTCTTATGAAGTTTTCTTTCGTCGTCGTCGCGGTAACTCTCTATTTGGTCTTCAGGGTCAGTGACTTTTTGAAATTGGGGTTGTTTTTTGCTTTTTACCCCTTGACGATTGTAAACTTCCTGTCCCGGTTCTAGGAAAGGTGGTTCCTCACGTTGACGATTACGTTGTTCATTTTGCTACTTCTGTGTGGAAGCTATTTGGACAACGGTCTCGTCGTACAGTTTGTTCTTAGCCTCCAGCATCTGTTGCATGTCGAGAGGTCTCTCTTCGCCGTCTCGTACAGCATAGAACAATTCCCTCGGTTTCAATTTTGTTGCTGTATGAACAGTGTTGTTATAGAGGGTGCATGCGATATGGTACATTTCTTTATTAGTGAGATTTGGATATTTGTGTTTGTTGCATCTGAAAATTTCACTAATGGTGGAGTGAAAGCGTTCCACAATACCATTAGTTTCACTGTGATTAGTGGGAACAAAATATTGTTGAATGTTCAGGTCTGCTGGCATTCCTCTAACCTCTATAGATTTGATTGCAGGTTCATTGTCCGATACAATCAGCTTCGGTGAACCGTAGAGGGAAAAGTATTTTATAAGAGCTTTCCTGACATCGGGAATGGATCTGGACCTAATTGGAATGAGTGTTCCAAACCTTGTCAGTTTGTCGACGGTTGAGGGAAATATGTACGGTTGGGAGATGAAGATATCCACGTGAATTATGTCTAATGGTGTTTTGGGTATGGGAGTTTCGCCATGAATTATCTTATAAGGTTTCCGTTCGTACTTCATTTTGTTACAAATATCCCAAAGTATGATGTATTTCCTGACTTTACGTTTTATGTTCGGGAAATAATACCGTCTAAGAATCTCCTCTTTATTTTCTTTTATACCTCTGTGGGCGATTTCATTGGCTTGTTCTATGAGAAGGTCTTGTTTGGGTTCCTCTGTAATGTCGATCAACAGTTTCTGTGAAATTTTAATCTTGAAAGTTTTGCAACGGCTAAAGTAGTTCTTGTATACTACTTGTCGGTATTAGGCTCTCTGGACACATCAAACCGTTATTCCTTCTCAAGTCCATACATTCTCGAAATATTCTTATCAATACGGGGATGCCAAAAGCTACTTTGGTGATCGTTCGGCGAAAGGTTCGGGGAAAGATTTTCTCATAGGCTTCCGAATCACTATCTCCGTATTTTAGAATGATTTGATTAGAGAACATGTTAATTGGAAGTTCAGTAAATGCAATGAATTCGGATTGATCAGTATCCGCTGAATGGACTGAACTAGCGTCTGAGTCAGTTTCGTTTATGTTAATCTCAGACCTTTGGATTCTAGATAAACCATCGGCCACAACATTTTGTCTTCCAGGTCGGTATTTTATTTCGAAGTCGAATTCCACTAGCTGGAGTCTCCGTTTTACTAGCTTCGAATTGGGGGTTTTCAAGTTAAGGGCGTACGTTAGGGGTTGGTGATCGGTATAGAGCGTAAACTTCCTTCCAAATAGATAGGATCGGAAGTATTTAGTTGCCCATTCAATTGCCAGCAACTCTTTTTCGATAGCCGAGTAGTTTTCCTCGGACTTAGTTAATGTTCGTGACGCGAACGCGACTGGTCGGTCCCTGCCAATGGATCCTTGAGAGAGAACCGCACCTAATGCAAAGTTGCTTGCGTCGGTAGTTAAAATAAATGGACGTTCAAAGTCTGGATATTGCAGTATGTCGCTGCTCGTTAGAAGTGTCTTACACAAGTGGTATGTTTTTAGAAACTGCGGAGTGTGCTCAACGTGTTCTCCTTTTCGCAGTTGCGCAGTAAGGGGTTTTGCTATTTTTGCAAAGTCTCGGATGAAGCGTCTATAATAGCCCAAAATTCCAAGACAACCTTTTAGTTCTTTTTGGTTCTTGGGTATCGGCCAGTTTTGTATTGCTGTTAATTTGTTCGGATTGGGTTTGACTCCTTGGTCTGTAACAACGTGACCTAAGAACTCAACCTCTTTTTTCAAGAATTCGCTCTTATCGAGCTGAATTTTCAAATTTACTTTCTCCGATGCTTTAAATATCTTTTCAAGATTTTCGATGCGTTCTTGTAAAGAAGTCGAAAAAACGATAATGTCGTCCATGTAGACCAGACAACATTTACCTATAAGGTCTCTTAAGACGTGATCCATGACGCGCTGAAAGGCAGCAGGCGCGTTTTTAAGCAAGAAGGGCATTCGTAAATATTCATACAATCCTCCTTCTACTGCGAAAGCTGTTTTTTCAACGTCTTTGGGATGAACTTCGATCTGGTGAAAGCCAGATGCTAAGTCCAGTGTAGTGAAGTATTGGCACCTACCGAGCTTGTCCAAAATTCCTGTAATGTTAGGCAAGGGGTATTGATCGTCTACAGTTTTTTCGTTTACTTTCCTGTAGTCGACTACAAGGCGCCATTTTTGCTGTCCTGAGGCATCAGCCTTTTTCGGAACAATCCATATTGGAGATACCCAGGGGGAGGTACTAGGCCTTATAATCCCTTGGGTGAGCATGTTGTTAATTTGTCTTTGTACTTCCTGCTTATGGCAGTAGGGGTACCTGTAACTTTTACTGTACGTAGGAAGCTCATCGGTCGTTCTTATTTCGTGTTTTATTGTGTCAGAGAATGAAAGGTCTGTGCCCTGAATGTAGAAAATGTCCGGGTGTCTAGCAATTAAATGTTTAACTTTTGATTTTTCTTCACTATTTAGGTGATCTAAACGAAGAGTATTAATTAACGAATCCACTCTTTGCGTTCCCCCACGGGGAGGTTTAATTTCATTAAAATTACTCATCTGTACCATGACCTGTTCGGTGTCCACATCCACACAGACCGGGCTTTTGTTGACATTAACAAAAGGAAAAACAGTTTTATTTTCCTCCACTCGGAATATACCGGATGGGATAAAAACGTTGGGTGCAATTTGGAGGTCTTGGTCTAAGTAAAAGTCACCCGCCTCTGCAGTAGTCGGAGAAGTTTTGGTTATCCATTCATTCTCTAGAAAATTCAAGTGACACGTTGTAGGGTATTTACGTTTCATTGGAATAATTTGCTTGTTCACTAATAATTGGTTTGTTGTGGTGTTAATTATGGCTCCTATTGATCGTAATGACTCATAGCCAATGAGTCCGTCAAAGAACTCGTGAAATTTAAAGACGAAAATTTTTTGTTTTGGAATACCTTTCTGGTAATTGTAGAAGGGGTTCAGAAAAGTGTATGCATTAACGATGTGCGTGCCACTAATATTTTTTATCTGGCTAGGAGGGCCAGTCCTACAAAAATGTTTCGGTGCGAGATGCGGAGAGATATAATTTTTATTCGCTCCCGTATCTATCAGCAAACGAATTGTTCCTAGTCGAGTTTGCATCTCGACGTAAGGAAGAAAGTTATTACTTGTTATTCCTCCGGTGGTTGCTCTGCTGCTAATCGAAAATTTGGTTCGTCAATATGATTACTGTCGGGACCGTCTTGTTGTTCATCGATATGGGGGTTATTTTCCATTTCGGGTTGATCGAATATTTTTTCTTCAATTTCTTGGTAGCGAATGGGTGGTGTATTATTTTTGAAATTTTGCTGGGATCTTGGCTCCAGCTTGACATTTTGTTGAGGAAAACGAGCATGATGGTACTGTGGTGGCCTTGAATTATTTGGATAATTTTGGTATTGGTGTCTAGGGTTGTTGTAAGAGTAGGTCGTAGGTCTAGCAGAATTATATTGATTTTGTGTGGGTCCTGTACTATTATTGTGGTTCTGAGGTTTTTGTGGATAAGCCGGCCTGGTGTTGGAATGATAATATTGGCTTCTTGGCATGGTGGAGGGATTAGTCATGGGAAATTTCGGTTTAGGAAATTTTCCTTTCCATTCTTTGGATTGACCTAGTGCACTCTGATAGTCTGCCAGCAAATTTGATGGCCCACTAGTGCGGGACGAAATTGAGTCATTTAAGCCGTCTACGAATGAGGTGGTAACCATGGATTCATATGAATCCATCATAACCTTTGCGCAAGGTCGTAGCGAATCATCGAGAGCAATTTTCGCGCTTATGTCTGACAGTAACGTCCGACATTCACGATAGTACTCATCTAGCTCTAGTGACGATTGTTTTAAGTACGGTATTTTGGACAGAAGCGTGGATAAGTCACGCTTATCCCCGAAAAATTCTTTTAAAGTAGTTTTTATTGCACCCCATTCGGTTGGTGCGAGGTTTTCTACTAGAGCCTCGTTTGCTTTCCCTAGAATTTTGTCACGAATGACACCAGTCCATAGTGGCATCACCTCGGAGAGGGTTTCCGCTGATGGCACTGCTCTTTGGGCAAATTGGAGTTTTTGGTCCATTGATTCTAGCCAAGTGGCCAATAGTGCCGGTTCCCCACTATAGGTAGGGATTAGTTTGACTATATCGGGAATCCGATATGAGTCGTACACCGGCGCTTGCGATGGCAGCGTTAGCACTAATGGATGTTGCCTATCACTAGCCACTACTTGCGAAGATATTAGCTCGTTAATTTCGAGTCGCTGCTCCTCTAATTGTCGCGTCAATTCTGTTACGCGGTTGTTTAACTCTGCTTCCATTGCTCGTGTTAGCATGGGTTGTTTTTTTATTTGTTTAAAAAAATTTATATTAGTAACACACCTTTGTGATATTACAGGTTTTCGCTTACCGGTGGTCAGTTGGTTTTAGAATCGATAGCACTTTGTTTTTTTCTAGAAGTGACTACAGAGTTCTTTTAATTTGATAACTAATTAAGGTCCAACAATAAAGTAGATACACCAGATAATCTTAAAACAACGCCGTCATGTAAAGAATAACACCAAAAAAAGACGGAAGCCCTAGAAAGTCCATTGTATATTTATTAGCCTTTTCTCAGAAGATGGGATTTTCAAAAACATTTCAAAACTTACTGATGCAATGGTTCTCAAATTCGTACAATCCGGTTTATTCATTTTCTTTATTCAAAAATGTTTTTTAACTTTAAATATATGATCATTTCATTTTAATTACTTATTCCATTCAGCATATTTTTATTCGTTTTGTTCATTTGCGTCATTTTACTTATTTTATTCGTTTCATTCTTTGGATTCACTCGGATCAGTTTAGTTTTTTATGCATTTTACTCATATTATTCATTTAACTTATTTTATTCATTGCATGCATTCTATTCATTTTTCCCAGTTTATTCATTTTGTTCAGGTTCTTCATTTTAATAATCTGACTACTTTTTCAATTTTAATCATTTCATCCAAATAGTTTATTTGATACAATTAAATTTAAAGATTATTATTTTATAACCTTTTACCATCGTTTAATTTTTCATTTTAATCAATGCATTTTATTCTGCTCATTTTCTTCTTTTTATTCATTTTATCACTTCAGCTCATTTTGTTTATTTGATTCGTTTGTTTATTTATGTATTTTATTCATTTTTTACTTTATTCATTTTGTTCATCCATTCATTTTATTCATTTGATCCATTTCATTCATTTGATTCATTGTATTCACTGGATGAATTAAATCAATTTGATTCATTTGATTCATTTGATTCATTTGATTCATTTGATTCATTTGATTCATTTGATTCATTTGATTCATTTGATTCATTTGATTCATTTGATTCATTTGATTCATTTGACTCATTTGATTCATTTGATTCATTTGATTCATTTGATTCATTTGATTCATTTGATTCATTTGATTCATTTGATTCATTTGATTCATTTGATTCATTTGATTCATTTGATTCATTTGATTCATTTGATTCATTTGATTCATTTGATTCATTTGATTCATTTGATTCATTTGATTCATTTGATTCATTTGATTCATTTGATTCATTTGATTCATTTGATTCATTTGATTCATTTGATTCATTTGATTCATTTGATTCATTCGATTCATTTGATTCATTTGATTCATTTGATTCATTTGATTCATTTGATTCATTTGATTCATTTTATTCATATTTTTAATCTTATGCATTTCATGTTCAGTCATTCCTTTTATTTCATTCAATTTGTTAGTATGAGTCAATTTATTCTATTAATCTTTTAACTATTTCTAAATATAATCTTAATTTTTATTTAATAACCTAATCTAATTCGATTCGAGTATTTTATAATTTTGATTTACATTAATTTTTCTACTCATTTTATTAATTTAAAAACCTATTATTTCATTTTTGCTTTATTTTATATTTTGTTCGTTTTGTAGATTTTCTATAATTTATTCATTTCATTCGAGATTTTATTCGTGCAAGACTAGAAACTGTTTTCATCCCACCTCTAGTTGGGTGCCTACTTCTCATGAGTTCTGCAAACTAATCCAATATTGATATGTGTAAGAAATGTCTCATCTCACTGCTAGGTGGATTAAATCGTTTTTTTTTTAAATTGTTCGATTTTTTTTTGGTAAATCATGTATCGGTTGAAGAGCTGGGACCTTTTAGAATGCATTCTGGTGAGATTCCGCACTCGATGGCGGAGGATACAAAGCTAAAATGTATTTTTTCACCTCGGAATGTCATTAAATGATCATTTGCGTCAGGTATAAGTTATTAGTAAGGAATTTTCACAAGCTAACGGTCCTAACACAATTATATATATATATATATATATATATATATATATATATATATATATATATATATATATATATATATATATATATATATATATATATATATATATATATATATATATATATATATATATATATATATATATATATATATATATATATATATATATATATATATATATATATATATATATATATATATATATATATATATATATATATATATATATATATATATATATATATATGCTTCAACGGGCGATATGTATCTAAGTATTAGTTACTTCGGTTTATTCTTTAAAGTTTCAGGCACTAATTTTAGTGAACGCATTGATTTGTAGTGATGTCAATCTTGGGATAAAAATAAAAATTCCAACGAATTGATGCTTTTTCAAAATGAATCTTTCAAGAACAAACCTAAGTTGTATAAATTCATTGTTAAGAGAAACAACCAAAACCAGCTTTTAAGGAACCCCAACCAACACATAGATATATATCGCTCGTACATAAATAGTACCCTTAATAAAATTACTTCAACTTAACCGTTACACGAGGCTTCAAAAGAAAAATATTTTTGAAATGTTGAATAAAAAATGTTTCTATAAATGGTATTACCCCCTTAAGAAACCTGTTTTAATCCACCGAGCGGTGCAATTGTGCCTTTCTCAATCATGAATACGAGAATTTTTTAGTTGCTTATATTTATTAAAAGCTTTCAAATATATACATTACAATTTTATTATACATGACTTGACAACTATATACAAGAAAATAAATCATTATTCGAGTTCTACAATTTTGCAAAAGAAAAACTAGCCACGGTAATATTGAATTGAAAAAGGGAGCGAAATCGGTCCCAAAAAGTCGATTTTTATAAAAAAAAAATTTCGAGATAAAATAAAATTTCGACGTTTCATGCATTTTAAAGCTGTTTGGCATCAAAAATACGAACTCGATTTCCGAAATTTCATGGGGTCCCCCCATAGAAAAAAATTTTGAGTTCCGGCTTATAAAAGAAGTCTTTATTTCCGGAACCATATAAGCGATCCGTGCGAAATTTTATAGACATCTGTGGGGATATTATAGCTATCATTTGGGACTAAGTTTGTGAAAATCGGCCCAATCATTTTCGAGAAACTGATGTGAGGTCGTCAATTTTGAAAGAAGGCCGCTTTTCCCTGGCACTTCCGGAACCGTCTATGGTGGTCAATGTAGTCAACGAAAGTTTGGTTGGCCGTTGGTGACCTAGAACTGCAAATTTAAGTTGTTTGAGAGACATTTTAGCTAAATTTTTACCTTTTTTGCTTTCAACGGAGTATCGGTTTGAATCGCTATTTGCTATGTGATCGCTCGCCACAACCCGTAACTCCAGAACCGGAAGTCGGATCGGGATGAAACTTGTTAGCCATTTACGGGTGCGCAATACCTTTCATTTGAGTCAAAGTTTGTCAAAATCGGTTCAGCCATCTCTGAGGAAAATGAGTGACATTTTGGTCACATACCCACACAGACGTACATACACACACATGCTTACATACACACATACATACACACGCACAGACATTTGCCGAACTCGACGAACTGAATCGAATGGTATATTTCCTTCGGCCATCCGGGCCTCCGTTAAAAAGTCGGTTTTCAGAGCAATTGCAATACCTTTCTATCGAGAAAGGCAAAAATGAAGGTGCTGGCCGATTTATAGGTGCAATCAAACTTCATGAAACTCAGCTGAAGATCTCTAATCACAAAAACATCAACGATAGCTATAAAATACTTTTGTTCACCATTTTCAGTTTGTGACCAAGTGCGGCGTCTCACCCGCACATGCGGCATCTCTCCCGCAATGACCTTTTTTTAAATGTTCATGGAAATTTGATGATTTTTTTTCATGAAAAAAACCATTTCACAGTGTTTTGGAAACGCCGCAATAGATAAAAATGATTTTATCAAATATTGAATGGTTTATTTTGATCCAGGTTTGATTTTAAGAAATGTGCGGCATCTCTCCTTAAATTACCCTATTCGGATTCCGAAAAAGCTGATAGTGTATTTGTGAATCTGGCTTAGAAATAGCCCAATTATAAAGTTCTTGGGCTGTTGTTATATGATGACCTTGCAAACTCGCTTTCGCAGCCGCTTCGTTTCAATACTCCTCCCAAAGCATCACAAGGACCCTTTCCATGACAAGTTGCGGAAAAATTCCAATTGTTCGAACCAATCAGCGCTGATAATTACCACTTTCACAAAATACATTATTTTTGTTAATTATAGTAATAGGGTGGATGTACCAATAGTCGCATACTTAAGGGAAACTTTTGATAAAAAATCGATGAATAGATGGGCAGTGTTAATACATTAAACGAAAGCTTTCAGTCCCTACTTCATAGGAAAATATAAAGATGGTTTAATAACCAATTTATGTATTCAAAACCGCTTGTACCACTATAGGAACACATGTACCAATAGTGGTGCAATCGCTAATTTCGGTTCCTATTGTTGAAAATCCCATTGCTTTCTTATAGGACTTGCAACTATAGGTACACTATATCAACTGTAGGTGCAAGGGAGCTCAAAATTCTTAGAAAATCATTTTTTTTCAATAGTTATTTGAGCGAATGTCAAGGATAACAGTTTTTTGTAGCATAATTTTAGTGCGATGAATCGATAAAGAAATATTTGTTGATGGTTGGTACCTCAGTTAGGTACCCACTACTGCAACTATTGGTACACCTCAACTATAGGAACACCCACACTAGTACATTTTACAGAATCAAATACAATATACGTGCACATATTTCCGATCAGATAGTGCAAAAATATAGCGATTTCAATCAGTGCAACAGAAGTTATTCGCATTTGAAAACTGGGAAAATATCTCAGCAGAAACTTTGAAACGGGACCCCTATATTGAAACGTTAAAAGTATTGTACTTCAATAGCTGATCGGCAATCAGCCGCAACAAGGCTTTAATCGGACTAGTATCGATGATCATGGGTCGTTATTATCGCTCATATGCATTATTTTGCAAATCATCCGACACGTAAAATAGGAAATACTTTCCTTGATGTATAACATCTCGCGCCACGGCTCAAAGAAAGCTATGCTATTCCGCGAATTGACAGTTTTCGGTGACGTCAGAGAAATCGTTGAGATCAGGCATTGTAATTCTCTCTCACTCACGCGAAAAGAAGCTTATCCGATGTCCAACTTTTCCGAGATAAGATGAGTCGCAAAATTCTCCGTCTCCACAAATAGCATGAGAATGATTTTCCGGATAAAATTTATTTGACTTTTTCCTTCTCACCGGAGAAGGTGATAAAATTTTAATTTCGTGGAAAACAATAAAAACTTAAAAAATACACTTAATTACAAAGAAAAGCGGCAAAGAAAAATGATAGACTTGTTTTTTCGTGTTTTGGAATAACGGCAGGAAAGCAGCGAGCGAAGAAAAGATACCGTGAAAAACTCATTCACTCATTCTCCGGCTGTTTAATTTATCCGGAGAAATAACACGTTGTATTTATCCGGAGAAGTTGTGTGAATGACAATAACTTTTCGTGTGAAAATGTGAGTTTTACATTTCTTATAAAAGAAATGTATAGAATTCGCTCAAACTTTCAAGATTTTTTCCGAGGCCCGGAGGGCCGAGTCTTATATACCAATCGACTCAGCTCGACGATTTGGGACAATGTCTGTGTGTGTGTGTGTATGTCTGTGTGTGTGTGTATGTAACGGACAAATTCTCATTCGTGTTTCTCAGCAATGGCTGAATCGATCTTATCCAAACCAATTTTAAATGAAATAACTAAAAAACAGTATGAACGCTATTAATTTGTTTTTGATTCTGATGTTTAGTTTCAAAGATATGAATGTTTGAATGCGTAAAAATGGCGTTTTTTGCAGTTTTTTTGAATTATCTGCCGAAATTGACAATATAGATTAACAATTTATATGTATTTGGACAGCTTTAACGAATACCTTTCGAACAAGCTATAGATTGTTGAAATCGGACTATTATCAAAAAAGATATTTAACATTAAATGCGGACGAAAGATTTTTATCATCTCCCATTGCCAGAAATATGACCAAAAACATGTAATCTATTATTAACGCCAAAACGGCTTATTTTAGGTCAATAGTATCTTCGGAGAATTTAATGGAGAAAATATGCCCTTTCTTTTGGTATTGTGCTTTTGCTGATTAATCCCCCTATAAGTGAGATATTTTCACAAATTTTCTTGGAAGTGATTATATCGAAATGATGCCTTCTACAAATTTGTAGCTCTTACTTTTGCGAATAACTTTACTGAAGACTTCAAATATCTATTTTGAATACTTTAAAAGTTATGACTTGTTGTTTGTGGATTACTCTTTGTCGCCTATTTATTGTTCAATATAGAAATAATCCATTGAAATAAGCCAAACATTATTTCGACAAATCGAATTTTGTATTTAATTTTTCTATCTACAACCGCAAGAAATAATCACCGAACACTTCCAAGTTGTCTGGAAGGAACTTGATAACTTATCAGTGCAAAAATGTTCATTTGTGCGAACCTTCTGACTGCAATTTTTCTAACTAATGACCATCGGATCGATCTGAAACATACCGGAAAATGAAAAGCGAAATAAATAACTCCAAGCAACGGCGTAGCCCAGAGAAGGTTTTGGGGTTTAACACCACACAACGCCCCCCACCCCCCCCCCCCCCCACGCTAAAAAAATATTGGATTGAAGTTGAAAATTTATTGATGCAGACTGATTTAATTCAATATTACAATAACAATTATCTGATCCGTAGATTGATAACCTGTTGTTGTAAACATAATGAGGACTTTTGATAAATTGTCGGAATGGGGTCCTGATATGTAACTGATCTATTGGTCTTGATTTCACAGTTGTCTAATAGCATCAATATCAAATTCCTGCCTGAAAACATTCCAATAGAAAATTACAGAGTTCTGTAATCAATCATAGTCCTCAGATTTATTTTCAAATTGAGCTCGTTTTTGTAGAGATGTACTGTAATAAGGGTCTTTATTTAATTGGAAGAGAAGTTAAAATTGATTTAATGTCTATGAAACATAGAACTGCTCACCAAAAAATGCATAACTTTCAACATTTGCTAAAAATGTTCCTGCCTTTCTCATTCACTCTAAAATTCGTCAATCTAATCCCGACCCGGAGGGCCGAGTGTCATATGCCAATCGACTGAGTTCGTCGAGATCGGAAAATGTCTGTGTGTGTATGTATGTGTGTATGTGGAAAAAATGTGACCTCTGTTTCTCAGAGATGGCTGGACCGATTTGCACAAAGTTAGTCTCAAATGAAAGGTACAACCTTCCCATCGGCTGCTATTGAATTTTTTATTGATTGGACTTCCGGTTCCGGAGTTACGAGTTGAAAAGTGCAATCACACAGCAAATTCCCATATAAACTGAAATGAAAAAATTTCAAAATCAAATTTGTATTTTTGATGCCAAATGACTTTAAAATACATGAAACATTGAGATGTTTGACAAAAATTGACTTTTTTTGGACTTTGGTACATTTTTGTCTTTCTCATATAGAAAGGTTATGCAAAAAAACTAGTTTAAAATTTCTTAACAAGTTGAAAATTTTCGGCAGGATCTGGACCTCCCGGACCTTTCTCCATGATGCGCCGCTGGTTTCAAGCGATGTTTCAGTATCACATAGTATCTCAAGATCGTGGCTGTCGATCCATTGTATGTATGTGCAAATCGTACTGAACATGTAATATTCATTTCCACCATTGTATTGAACATAACCAGCCATGGAATCGTAGTCTGGACAAATGAGACAAGCACAATTGCACCACTAGGTGGATTAAGACAGGTTTTTATTTTGGGAATGCGTCGAGTTGAGACGAAAACGTAATATGATTAATAACGAGGATAACACTTTCCGAATGTAGAGAGAAATTTATGAAAAATGATGATTTCCATTCGATTCTAGCAGGTTCTGATCGATTTTGATGAGCATTTGATTTTTGTTGTATGACCAATTATATGTATAGGTCAAATGTTTAAAATCAGTAATTTAAGGTCAAGATAGCATCATTTTGAAACCACCAATTTCGGAGGTTTAGTATCTTCGATGAGTTTTACAAACGTTAAACAGCGCATCATTTGATAAAATAATTTTGACGGTATATCGTCCAAGAAGTATTCGTGGTGAATTTTCTCAGGTTAATATTCATGACTACAATAAAGTCTCAACAAATTCGCTAGACACGAACTCTGTTACTATTTTCTGAAAAATTAATTCTGCATAATTTTAAAACTTCAAAAATTACGGTTTCGGAATTATGCCGTTTGGACAGTATGATCGATTTTCACCAAACCCCCACCAAACCGAATTTCTGGCTACGCCGCTGACTTCAAGTAAGTAGAAACAAAGTCGTTCTACACTCGTTCACAAGAAACTTCTTCGATTGCTGAATATCTATTATAATACATTGAAACCCTGATTTTATCAGCTAAATATGAACAATGTTTGATGGGCTCTAGCAGACGAACAAGACTGAATTCGAGTAAATCCTTTCTTGAGCATGTTTTCCTTATCATGAAGATGGAAATATGCGAAAATAAAAAGTTCATCATAATCAGAAATAGTTATCAGACTACATCAAGGGACGGGAAGAATATTTTAACAGCTTCGGTTTATTATAAAGAAAAAAAAATTGCCCGATTTAGTCAATGTCCCCATTTTGTCAGCCTAAAATATACCATGAGACTGATAAAAATGGGTCTTTATTGTATGTATTATTCACTGTGTTTCACATTAATAGGTACATTTCATTTTTGGGGATTTTTTATTGTATCGAACTACAACAATTTTTAGGTAATTTTCAAGGGGTTTTTTTATAGACTTCTTCCAAAATTTGGCGAACCTATTCCAATTCGTATACCAATTAATTGGTATACTTAAGGGTTAATATGTTGCAGATAGAGAAAATATTGAAATTTTCAGCTTTTTTCTTACACAATATTACGAAAGATTATTAAACAATTTGTCTTAATAAGTTTGTGAAAATTATAAATTATTTGAAATTTTTTAACAGTATAATTTTTTTTATTTAACCGTGATTTTTTAATAAATAGTGACCATCGCTGCGCAACGTAGTCTATTTTTCATGGCTTGCGGTGAGCATGATCTCTCGAATTGCTGAACTGAAAATTATGGAATAGAAATTAATTTTTAGTATTCTTTACTTTACTCGCCGCGCAGATAGCTCTGAATTAGACCCGCTGGTGCCCTAAGTCGATTTCGCTAGATTTTCAGAGCACTGTGCACACAGTGCATTAACGCAAGTGACGGAAGGTTATCGAAAAGTTGCGTGAAAATGAAAATTCCAGTAATGATGATGACTTTCCCAAACGGTTCGTTTTCGAGAGGTTTTTTTTTGTTCTTTAGCATTAGGATTAGCGATAATAATTCAAATCAAGGATACTACTGGGAAGTCACCTTTAGAAAAAGTCGATGTCGAAGTAAAATTTGGAACTATGCACGCATGCACTTCAGAGATAGCGTGATATCCAGAGCTGCGATTTCATTTCAACCCTTTTATGTGAAAATGGCGATACTTACAAATTTAAACATAAGGCTTTTTTCATACATGCGAATGAGGGCTTTGAAACGCAACCAATTAACCTAAAATTTTTGATTCTACGATATTGCTTTCTTAAACTACAGCAAAAAATACAACGGGCGAAACTGTATTTTTGTTTGTTTATTTAAAGTTTCGCCCTCCACGCTCCATGCAAACAAACAGGGCGATACTTTTTTTTGCTAGCAGTTTAGAAGCGAAACTGTCATTTTCGTATTTTTTAGGATTATCAAGCTGATACCAGCTGTAAATAGTAACAATGATCGCTATTGAAAAAAACCCGGACGAAATCGGTAGTGTAGAACGGTAGTTATTGTAAAAAAACGTAAGAACGATACTTCAATGCTGATAGGTGGGACCGAAAAGGTAAACAATCACCAAAGGGGCGATACTATCATTTTGTAAATTTCAATAGCAAAAACAAATTTTAATTTAATAATTTCAAATACTTTATGAAGTTTTAGGTTTCGATCACTGAATCATGCAATGTAGGATATAAAAAACAAAATAGTTCTTAAATAGGAAATAAAAGTCTGGAAATATTCACTGTTGATTTTCTTTGAATGGTATCACTGCTAGTATCGCCCTTTTCAAGAAAAAGCGTTGATTTCTTAGTTCTCAGTCGCGTTGGTAATTTGAGTAAAGTATAAACTTCAAATCGATTAAAAAAATGCGATTTTTTTGGCTCAGTACAATATATAACCCCTTTAGGAAAATTCAGTTTTCCCACCACAATTTAGATATTTTATTAACAGAGCATTAACAATAATTCGTAGCTATGTCTATTTTATGGGCCATTTTTTCGCTTCCCATTGATTTGATTTGAGATTTCTAGCACTGATGTTGTCCTATGCTGATTTGAGCGATTCTCTGAGTCCTGCCACTTTCCCATGTAGTATGTGTTATCAAAAACATCGCGAAGCATCAAGTTCTAAATGTTCTCAAACGATATAATATCCGAAGAGAGTGATAAGAGTTATAAGAAATGTCTCATCACACTGTTAGGTGGATTAAAAGCGTTTTTATTGTCGCAGTAGCAAACTATCCGGGCGCATTTACTCATATGAGCGATAAATGCAATGCCTGGTTGAGATAAACAAACGGATTTCTCGAAAGTTGTTAATTGACAATATTCGATCTCCTACGGTGGAAAAAAATAGTGTGCAATGGATTTTTGACGTAAATTACGCCATAATTACACTAGACACAGTGGATAATCAGTTCATCTATTTGATTATTAGCGTAAATCGGGAATTTGGATGCATGCCATAGAAAACATATCCCACCGTAATTTTCTGATCATAGCAAAGGTTTTGGACATCCGCATAGCTTCCTTGTGATTTACCAGGTGCCGATCATTCGTTAGCAGCAAACAATATTTGAATTTCATGTAATTGTTTTCGCCGACGATTTCTATGACGCGCTCTCGTCAAATGTTTACACTCTAACGAGCTAGCCTAGTATATGTAAGCCGTGATCTCGCGCTATCATAACTCTTTGTCTATATAACGTGTTATCACTCCTATTAAATATATCGCAGGGAAGGAATTACAAAACCTGTCTAAATACTGTTGCAATAAATAGTGATCCCATTACGCAGATAAGATTAACTTTTTTAGGCAATACTCCCACGGTCGGCCGTGTGGATTTGAAATTGCTTTTGATTAGAAAACATAGGATACTCTCGGTAGTCGGCTAGCCATCGTTTAAAAAGATCATGTACTCGAAGCCTAACTAAACAACTACCTAATAAACTATGCTTTACAGGTCGCATCGCTTGCTTGGACCTTATTCTCTTCCAAACTACCAACTACTCCACACCTATGGAAGAGTCTGATGAATCGTCTACCTTCCGTTAAGTAGGTAGAGCATCAACACTTCCCGTCTACCTTATCCTTTATCCTTCCCCGTGAACGAAAGAGAAGGGTGCAGCCGGCAATGATGGCTATCATGCTGTTGAGGTTTTAATATGGGTCGGATTGGTATTCCTACTTACCACTTCTTAAGCAACTCTTATTAGATAATCAGCAGTCAAACATGATGAAGCCAGTGTGCAATCCGCCAAAATCATCGTCACAATGCAAAGCAACGCTCAGTATCATACGTATTACTTTTCTTTTAATTCATATATTGAACCTCTTGAAAAATTATTTTGGTAAGAACAGATGATAGAATACAGTCGAGCACGTTTTAGCTTGCACATTTTTGGGTGATGCCAGTTTAACATGCTTGTTTTTCTAGTTACCAGTTTTGCAGTTTTTACATCCGCGAGTCTATTACTATGAGTGTTTATAGTAACACCTATTATCGTCGTTTCTATGAATCATAATCTGGTTGTATCTCACAACCAGCCATGCAATTCAATCATTCAGAAATTGAAAAAAGCATAATTTGACTACTAGATGGATTAAATCAGGATTTTAACATTTTTTACTATCATTGCAGATGTTTTCCGCATACTCAAACCTTACGGCACATTCTTGGCTGTGTTTCTTACCTACGTGATTTCTTCGGTGCTACATGGATTAAATTTTCAACTTTGGGCAACATTGCTGACCATAGGAGCATGGAGTTATGTGGAATATAATTTACGGAGGAAATTGGCTCAAATATTTTCAGCATGTGTAACGGCGAACAAATGCACGGTTCCTTGTAAAAGGCACAAAGAGAGCAAAACCGCCGTACTGTCAATGGCAATTAACTGCACATTCTTTTTTCTTTGCTTTATCAATTTAGCATATTTAGGCACAGTATTTGATGCATCTACCCAAGTTCAAACGGAAGGTTTTTCATTAAAACATGCTTTAGAGAGGTGGCAGAACCTCGATTACGTTTCGCATTGGCTCTTACTTTTAGGCTCACTTTTTAACGTATTTATATAATTCAGTGTAATCAGTACTAACCATGATTACCTATAGAATTGGCTTATCATTACTAATTATCATTTAAAATACACATTTGTTGTTTTAAATAAATACTTCTTTCTATATCATTTCTAAAAACAATACTTACTGAGCGACTTTGTGAAATGTCACAATTTAACCCTTTACTTTTCATTCCACTACAGCATTATGGTGAAGATACGCTGATGGCATTTTTGCATCATGTTATTTTTCTCAAATAAACACTCCGTTCTCTACAATTTAAAAAAATAATTGAGCGACTTAGTAGAATTTCCTAATTTATCGTCTTAAGACAGATGTATTCGTTTTAAGAAGTTATATATGTTGAGGCGAGGAAAAAACGGAAAAGTTTGATTTTTTTAAAGGTATGTAGCTATATGTATTGCGTTGCACAATGCCTAATTCGCAAAATCAGCTTGAGAACATGAAAAAATATTAATTAATTTAAAAAATATTGTTAAAGTTATAACAATTTCCGCAAAACGCCTTTCCTCTCTCGGCATGATACTGTACCTTGACGTGGTCCGGGGGCTTTTCCACCAGAACAGTATTACAGTGATTATATCACATAGAAACTTGGGATCAGACATGATGCACGCGCGCTATTATTTTTTTGCACGCGATATTTTTACTCTCATGATCACAAGAATGGCCCAGCGCATGCTATGTGCTTTTTACTTTTCTCATGAGAATACGCACCGCATATGGTCAAGGCTCCGAAAATGGCAACCACAGGCGAAATTATTTTTTTCAAATTATGCGTCAAACTGTTTTTTTTATTATTTTCTATTTGATTATATTGTTTTGTTTGCATTACATTTCTAATTTAGTATATTGTGTCAGCCACAAGTGGTGACTTTTCATCCCTATTGTTTACATGATTCAGTTAATTATTATTAAGTTATAATATGCTTTCGCAGTTAAGTAACTAACTTATAAACTATAAAGAGAGCTAATCGTTGCAATTGAAGATTGCAACGATTTTTGTCGGAAGTTGCTTATAATACTGTTCGTCATAATTTCTAATGTTTCTATGTTTGCAAGTCTGTGCAACTCATTTGTGCTAAACCAGGGAGGACGCTTCAAAATCATTTTCAGAATTTTATTCTGAATCCTTTGAAGCGTTTTCTTCCTAGTAGCATAACAACTTGCCCAGATTGGCACTGCATATAGCATTGCCGGTCTAAATATTTGTTTATAAATTAATAGTTTGTTCTTTAGGCAGAGCCTAGAATTCCTATTTATAAGAGGGTATAAACATTTTATATATTTGTTGGATTCCTTCAATGTGATCCTTAAAAGTGAGTTTTTTTTTATCGTAAATCAAACCAAAGTATTTAACTTGATCTGACCACGTTAAATTCAAACCATTAAATTTAATAATCTGGTTATTATTTAATTTAAGAGAAGAAACTCTTGGCTTATGCGGAAACACAATCAATTGTGTTTTTGCCGCATTAGTGGAAATTTTCCATTTTTTCAGGTAATAATTGAAAATATTCAAGCTTCGTTGCAGTCGACTGCAGATAATATGAAGACTCCTCCCAGTGGCTGAGATGCTAGTATCATCACAGAAAAGTGACTTTTTACAGCCTGTAGGTAGATTTGGAATATCAGAGGTAAAAATATTGTAAAGTATTGGTGCGACGCTTGATCCTTAAGGGACGCCTGCTTTAACGGGTAGCTTATTAGATTTACAATTCTGATAAGAAACCTGTAGGTTACGGTTAGTAAGATAATTTTTAATTATCTTTATTATGTAAATTGGAAGATTGAAATCCCACATTTTGGCAATTAAACCTTTGTGCCAAACACTGTCGAAAGCTTTTTCGATGTCTAGAAGAGCAACTCCAGTGGAATAGCCCTCTGAGATATTTGCCTTTATCATGTTAGTTACTCTCACAAGTTGATGAGTAGTTGAATGTCCAATACGAAATCCAAACTGCTCAGGAAGAAAAATAGAATTTTCATTGATCTGACCACGTTAAATCCAAACCATTAAATATAATAATATGGTTATTATTTAATTTAAGAGAAGGAGCTCTTGGCTTATGCGGAAACACAATCAATTGTGTTTTTGCCGCATTAGTGGAAATATTCCATTTTTTCAGGAAATCATTGAAAATATTCAAGCTTCGTTGCAGTCGACTGAATATGAAGACTCCTCCCAGTGGCTGAGATGCTAAAGGTAAAAATATTGTAAAGTATTGGTGCGACGCTTGATCCTTGAGGGACGCCTGCTTTAACGGGTAGCTTATTAGATTTACAATTCTGATAAGAAACCTGTAGGGTACGGTCAGGCTTCATTTTACTCATCTTTGCAACGAAGAGATAGAGAAATGTTTTACCCCCATAAAACATGATTTTTATTTTGATGTGCAATTTTTTCCCAGTAACTAGGAGAGCAGAGAGAAATCACATGCTCTCATTACTGAATCCTCTTGCTTGTGGCAGAGCAAACCTTTATTAGATGCTCTGCTTTTACCTCATCTTAGTCTAGTGGAGCAACGGAGATAAATTGCTCAGTTGGCAGATGAGAATAAAATAGTTTCCTCTTTACCCCCAAGGGAACCAATTTTGGTTCACTTCACATCAGTGTTCGAATATTTAACTCGGCTTGCGTTATAAGTATCCATGTTTACCTTCTGGGAATAGTAAAGATGTTTGAATTGGCAGCTTCCAGTTCAAAACTGCAGAACAACATTAAGGGGTTACACCACTGTATAGCTAAAGAAATGGGCATATTTCGGAATTTTTTTTCTTGGCACAATAAGGGGATGAGTTGAAATGTTGTTAAAAGGAATTTATAACATGTATTGAACCAGAAAAATATTTTTTTCGAGTAATTTCATCACAAGATAACTGTGCAGCATTTCCTTCCATGCAAGTTTTTTTGGTAGTGGTCCACGGGCTGAAAACTTTCTCCCATAATTTTAAACCTGGAGCCAAAAAAAATAGTTTTTCTGATTCCTTATGACAGTGACAAGCGACTTACGTAGGATTTTTT